>NC_065509.1:2349670-2367799 GCF_006386435.1 Epinephelus moara | reverse complement strand
CCACCCTCCTCCCCTGACAAGTAAAGAACAGTCCCTTCATAAGTAAAGAACAGTCCCTAAAGTGCGGTGAGGTTTGTGGACCGTTACCTGCCACAAAGAGTAATGTGAACGGCTCGTTTCTCCTCTCACCCTCACCCTCCTTTGATTGGACTTTGAACTTATCCCACAGTAGTGGCACCATGTCATGTAGCCTACTGTGGTGTTTAAGTAGCAGCCTACTGCGGTCTACCGTTGGTACCAGTATACCGTGCAACACTACTCCACACACATCCACACACAGTCTCTCCCTCTGTCATACTCTCTCCACACACACAAAGACACGCATTTCTTCCCTTACAGTTTTTGTTGTGCGATATCGCCATCGCGCTGCAGTCCTGCATTCCTCCTGAACTCCACACCCTCTCACCTGCCCGTGCGCACTCCTCTCTCTCACTCGCTCCACTTAAGCCTGTTAAATTTCTTAAAGGGCCATACGCACTCATAACAATAAATTGATTTTTTTATGACGGAAGAGCCGCACGCCGATGGTTTTAATTAATGGATCGAACAGCCGCACACTGATAGGCAAAGAGCCGCATGCGGCTCGCGAGCCACGGGTTGGCCACCCCTGACTTGGACACTGCTCATCGCGATTTTGGACTATGTGTGTTTAGGCTGCTCTGGTGCAAAATCCATTGGAGATAAAAGAAAAACAACGCGATTTTTGAAAAGCTGAGAGCTTCCTGAATCCGGTGATACCAAACATCACATGGTTTGATGACGGAGTGCGCCTGGGAGTTATCATTTAACAGAGGAGGGAGGGAGCGCGGATGCCGGCGTCCGAACGGAGTTAAAGAGGTTAAACTGGAATTTGACCCCCCCTAAACATGCTCAAAAACTCAACAAAATTGGCACGCATGTCAGGACTGGCGAAAAATTTTATGAAATGAAAACATTAATCCAAAAAGTGCCAAAATGGCCTCTCTAGCGCCACCTATCCATTTACGCTGCAGCTTGTAGGAATGACGTAGAAAGATCAAACCAAAACTGCCGTGTTCGTCTCATCGAGACCTACAAATCACGCACTGACATCCCTGACCTGAACCCAACACGAAATGAGCTATTTGCCCTTTCAAAGTAAGATTTCGCCTCAAAAACGCTTTTTTTCCAAACTTTTTCAAAAAACATCTTCTTCTACACCGTTTATGGTATCGGCTTCAAACTCACAACAGTGACAGATCAACCCCTGGGAAACAAATCTTCTGAACAACTTTTTCATTACTCGAACGGTTTGGATTTTTTGGGCTCTCAAAGGCGACATGTTACAAAACCTCATGACAATTTTCGCGCCACGTAGACACACTAAAATGGCCGCTGCGACCCATAGGAATCGCGTAGAAAAATATAACCAAAACTGACTTGTTCGTCTCATCAAGACCTACAAATCACACCCTGACACCCCTGACCTAAATCCAACAGGAGAGTGCGCTATTGCCCTTCCAAAGTAAGATGTTGTTTTTCAAAAATTCTCTCTCTCAAAAAATATTTCCTCCTACAGCGTTTATCGTAACGGCTTCAAACTCACACACATGACAGCTCTACTTCCTGCAAACAAAACTTGTCACTGGGCATCTTCTCTCTCTCTCTCTCTCCCTCTCTCTCTCTCAGTTCAATTCAGCTCAGTTCAAGCTGCTTTATTGGCATGACTGCATCCAAAGCATATTAACACAATACAACACAAACACTCTCTCTCTCTCTCTCTCTCTCTCTCTCTCTCTCTCTCTCTCTCTCTCTGCCTGCATAGTGTGACGTGTGTGCTTGTCCTGCTGCTGTGGTCCTGCCAAATGCCTCCTGCTGCTGCTGTTATCATTAGTCATACTTCTACTGTTCTTATACACATATGATTATTGTCACATATGTACACTATCAGATATTAATATATACTTTCAACAAATTGTACCACAGTAGCCAGAATTATAATTATAATATTATTACTTTAATTAATGCTGTTGTAATCTATTAATGTTATCGTCTGTCCTGCATCTCTCTCTGTCTCCCCTTCTGTGTCAAATTGTGATTTGTAATATTGGGCTTTTTAAATAAAATTGATTGATTGAGTGATTGATTGATGTCATCAGTAGTTTGGTTTTCAGAAGCCATCAAAGTTCTACTCCTAAGTCATGGGTTCATTGCCTAAAATGACCTTGCGTTCTATTGACATTGCTTGTTTTATCGACATTTCGACTCTTACAAATAGGCTAATTCACACTGTCTACGTGAGCTGGAGGCCGACAGCGAGAGTCCGAGGTCCCGCACAATGCTGCTTGCAGCTTTAATTATTCTTTATTCTTTCTTCTGCTGCATGCATGTCAGACCTGGCGAAAAATTTTATAAAATGAAAAAATCAACCCTAAAGTGCCAAAATGTGTTCTCTAGCACACACTAAAATGTCCGCTGCAGCTTGTAGGAATGTCATAGAAAGACAACACCAAACTGGCTTGTTCGTCCCATCAAGACCTACAAATCACGCACTGACACCCCTGACCTAAATCCAACAGGAAGTGAGCTATAGCCCTTTCAAAGTAAGATGCCGTTTTACAAAAATTCTTTCTCAAAAAATATCTTCTACACCGTTTATCGTTCAAACATGCACACATGACAGGCCAAGTCCTTCTAAACAGTTCCTCATAACAACTTTTTCATTACTTGAACAGTTTGGATTTTATGCCCTCTTAAAGGTGACATGTCTCAAAACCTCTTGACAATTTGACTTCGTCTCATCAAGACCTACAAATCACTCACTGACACCCCAGACCTAAATCCAACAGGAAGTGAGCTATTGCCTCTGCAAATGTGGAGAAACTGTCAGCTGTGAGCCAGACATCGGAAATCCGCATTTTTGAATCCACAAACATAAAAACTATACAGCTGTGTTCAGGACGAGTGTATCTCTCTGCTGGTATGCTCAGATTGACGGTTAGACCCACGGTTTGGGAATTAAAGGGAGGAGTTCAAGACATTTCAAAGCCACCTCCATCTGCCTGTTCTCACACAGCTTGTCTCTCCCTCTCAGTGATGGACTCAGCAGGAGCGTAGCCATCATTTCAGAAGTGAGGGGGCCACATTGTTCAGAGGTCTATTGAGTGATTTATCATCCTCTCGCATTCAATTGCACCTCTCCTTAGCGGCTAAAGAACCACATAACCACACACAGCCACAGTACAGCACCAGGGGACCGACTTTAGTTCTTTAAATTATATCCTATCAAAATCTAAAGTTTTAGCAAGCTGTGAGCTAGAGTGGAGAGGGGTCTAAAATCGTCTAAAACTTTTGTCTTTAACTTTCTACGTGAGCTGGAGGCCAAAACGGCGTGAGGCTGGGGTCCTGCCCAACACTGCTCGCAGCTTTAATTTAGGTTGTTGTCTTCCTGTAAATGATCCTTCTTTCATAGACGGATGCTAAGGGTGCCGTCATCCATGGGGGTGCCACATATGGGGGAAGAAAAAAAAATCAAAATGTTTATCTTTTCCTATTTTTACTAATACTATTACTATTATTAATTTGAAATATTACATAAAGACTCAACAACATAACTATATAGCAAAACCTACTTTTTTCCTGGGCTCCTGCTGCCCCTCTCCCCCCCTCCCCAGCTTTTTAGACTTTACCTGCTCTCTGGGGGAGATGGGCAATTTGTCTGATATCAAGTGAGACCTCAAACACGCTGTATCGTAATTTCAAAACAACAAAAGCTCTCTGGTGCACACTGAACTACCACTACACTACTGAGAGAAATGGATGTGATGAGAAAAAGAATAAAAAAACAAATCCATGTTGAAATCAGCAGGAGGACAGCTAGTTATCGTTACCTCTAAGCAGCCGGTGGCCACAACCAACAGCTCTGATGCACTGATTTACATTGTGAAGCGTTCAAGCTCTACTCAGTAAAAATTAGTACTGGGCGAAGTTAAATTATAACAGTCTCATGGTGTTCAACGTACTCTTGTAAAATATAGCTTTTGGTGAAAAACTTGAATGAATACAGCTGTTTGAAGAAGAAATTTGTGGATGTTTTCACAGCACTCTAAAATACATATTGGAGAGGGAATTGTTATGTATCATGTATAGTCAAGAGGCTTTTTGCTTGTTTTTTTAAAAGATGTTTTTCATGTGAAAGAAGGTTATGTTAAATGATGTTTCATAGATGTACTGCAGAATTTGTAATGAAGGACTGTTTGACTTTCAAACTGTTGATTTATTTTTTTTAGTGTAAATTTCTGACTTTTCCTGGCGCAAAAGAAGAATCAATAATGACACAAAACAAAACAAACACCAATATAAAAGCATCGGTATTTAAACATTGGTATCAGTATCTGCCTAGAATTTCAAAATTATATAATTTATATAAATTCAAGGGCGCATTTGGCTAGGGAACCTAATGTGCTAGAACCGCCACTGACCATCAGATTTTTGTTTTCTTCTGGTTTTGGTACATGGACCTGCATTTCTATAGCGCCTTTCCAGTCATCCGACCACTCAAAGTGCTTTTTACACTCGCACACCGATAGAACAGCCATCGGGGGCAATTTGGGGTTCAGTATCTTGCTCAAGGATACTTCGGCATGCAGACTGGAGGAGCCGGGGATCGAACCACTGATCTTTCAATAGATGGACAACCCGCTCTATCTCTGAGCCACAGCCGCATCATCCTCATGATAGAAATGTCATTAACACATTAACACTTGTGTGCTGTGAATTCTCCTACTAATGACCTGCTCTATTCACACATGGGCTTAACCAGATGTTATACGAACTTGTATGAGGGAGCTGGCAGGATAATGTATGTTTAATGTCCCATGATTCAAATGATTTGGATATGTGCATTTTCACATACAGCTCACTACAAAAAGCGTTGTCACGTGCAGCATGTTTAAATAATTTTAGGTTTGCACATGCAGTGCATGTGTGAAGGGGATAGATACAGATAATGAGACATGCTGTAGTGCACTTTTCCAGTACTCCAACCACTCAAAGTGCTTTAACACTACATGTCACATTCACTCATTCACATGCACATTCACACACTGGTGGCCGAGTCTACCAAACAAGGCGCCACCTGTTGCTCAGTAACCATTTACTTACACTCACACATCTGGAGCAATTTGGGATTCAGTGTCTTTGCTAACTTGTTGAGGATCAAGCATTTCACATCAAACTAAGAGCTGACAGCACAGCAATACAACTATGGGGACTTGAAGTTGAAGAAGTGATATAGAACAAGTGAGGGGAAATCTCAGTCAGCTGAGTGAGACATTCAACTTTTCTCATTGGTTAAGTACCATTTGATTAATGTTCTTACAGTGATCTGACTTATTTTAAAATAAGTATTGTCATTTTGTAGAACCACGTGAAAGATTTCATGTGTAATGATTTAACCTTGTGGACTCTGCCATAGAACTGGTCTGCCAGTGCATGTGTTAGTATTTTTATTTATTGTGATGTCATTTCTTGGACTTTTTTCAAATGTTTCTTATCCATAAAATCTGTACAACCTCAGCTAAAAGGTTACATAAGTCAACAAACCATAAAAATTGATAAAGGTATTGAAATTATTTTATTAGCAATTGAAATGTTTTTCCATGAAATAAAAAAAAACAAACACAAAACATATTAATCCAAAAGATTTCTGACTGTCGATATATATGATATGTACTGTTTGTGCGATATGCTCATTTTTATGAGCAAGTTGCAAAGCTGTTGTGATAGTATTTCATATCCCTAAAATCTGTACAACCTAAAAGCTAAAAGGTTATGCCAGCCAATAAACCACAATAATTGATAAAAGTATTGAAATTGTGTCATAAAAAAAATCCTAAAGACCTGCTTTTTTGCTCCTCTGGTACCACTGCACATTTTCACCATCTTGGCATAACGTAATGATGTCATCACAAGCGGACCACATGATGGTGCGAAAGACAGAAGTCTTAGCTTTCTGCTACAAAAAGAGTGAATGCTGTTGCTATTAAAGTTTTTAGTTTACATCAATTCTAATCAGGGTAATGACAACAACAACCCCCCCAGCCGCTTGCAGTGCAGGAGGTCCATGTTTTTCAGAGGGTTAAGTAGGCCTGTTGATCACAAATTAGATTACTGACAAAATGGGCTTTTCTGCATTGTAGCAAATCCTACTCTATTAGAAAAAGCAATAAAACCTTGAAGGATTCATGTATGACTGCAGCCACAGTTCCACAACATGAAAAATGCTGAATTAGAGAGCAAAATGTAGCAGTCCATTGTATCACAGCGTGGCAGCTGATCTAAACACTAGTCTGTCCTGTCCAGCTGAGGCAACATGGAGCCATAAACAACCTGTATCTGCTTTTATGAGGAATATTTTATCACTCCAAATCAATAAGTGCTTGAATTGCCAGGTTGGCTGCACATTCAAGAGTCATGAAAATTTACTGAGCACAAAGAGAGGCATGTAAAGAGTCAGTACACAAAAGACAATAAGGGCTGTCACAGGAAGTAGGAGGAGGACTGAAGCCACTGACCGAAACTGTCCTAAATATCAAAAGTGAAAAATCATTCCTGACATTCCTACATCGGACTGTAGCATTGTGTTGTTTGTTCACAAATACGTGAATATTTTTTACCAGTGTCAGTAACTGTCAAATATCAAAATGCTGGATATCTCTTTCTATTTCTGGTTTCAAGTGTCAGCAGCTCTGCTTTATTTAGCCATCAACCCAGTGCATTGCTTATTTTGCATTCAAATTAGTGAAAGCACTGTGATGTTTCTCATTTGGAGGCCTTTCAAAGTGCCTGGCGAAGTTAAAAATAATCATGCCTTACATTTCCTGCCAGGTCTTACTTAACATTTCATCAGGGTTTCCCACTTGTTTTGACAGTAATTTAACTCACATGAAACACAATTTGGAAAAGGGAGGGTTTGGTGAAGGGTGTGAGGGAGGACGACTTGATTGGTTGTGATCCTGATTTTGAAAAAGATGGGATGGATGTGTAGATGGATATATCGGGCCTTATGGGTGATGACAGTGCTGTTGATGTTCAAGTGCCTGGAGTGTTGAAACAAGTTGAAGTTTCATCTCTTGTTCACAGACGAGCCTTGCTGTAATAGTCCCCAGAGTTTTGGCGGGGAAATTTCCAATCATATCAAAATTAATGGGCTTGCCAGCAGAGAGAGATAGAGAATGGACGGGAGCTTTGATTTATCTCATCCTATACCCTGAAGTTGCTTAAGTGTGATTTTTTTTTCTTGAAAAGACATTAAACCTTTTGTACTTAGTCATTTCTGCCCACAACTGACTTTAAAGCTTCCAGCATTGTTCAACATGTTTTTAACTAAACAGAATAGTCTTTTTTAAAAAACAAAACAAAACAACAAAAAAAGAAAAAACAAAAATAAACCATTGTCTATTGCCACATCTTAAAGTTAATGCCACCTTTATTTAACTACTATTAAAGTTAATGCATTTAACACACAGATTGCTGTTCATTTCCGCCTGATTTTACCAACCCCCTAAAGGTAAGCAAATATATTTATTGCGTAAGAGTTCTGTATGTATTCAGAGCATTAATATAACAGCAAACCACTACTTATGATATAAAGATATAGTGGAGTAATTGCATCCTGAGCAGAGAATGAAGTCGCACTGCCTCTGTGTGTGTTGTAGCATCTTTGTGGTTTATTGAAGAAAGTTGGTTCAGCCTCATGTGCATGTTAGTGCATGTGTGTATCCAACTGGCTTGCACATCACTGCAGCTTTGCACTACGCTCATATGGCAGTCACATCCCACTGTCATTCTGAAGTCATCAAATACCGCTGCTTTGTCAGTAATTTTGGCAGCTGACACCAACGCCAAAGCCACCTTTTGTGGTTGTATGATAGGTTGCTGGGCAGTGTCTATTTGTAAGGTGGTTGGACAGAACCTTTCGTAGTGTTATGATATGCTGCTGGTTGGCCGGATGGCACTTGTTGTGGCAGTATGATACATCACAGGACAGTGACAGTTTGAAATGCTGCAAGTAATGATGTAATATAAGGAGCTAGAAAGTTCCTATAGGGTGGGCAGGAGGGATGGTGGATGGGTCCAACAAACCCAAGACTTTCACTTGGAAGTCCGGTGTTTGCTTCCTGTATGAATGTAAAGTCAAACCATGATGTGCTTTTCTAGATATAGGGCTGCTATGAAACTGCGCCTACTTAAGGCAACAAAAAAGTTTGTCTGGGGTGCATTGGTACAATTGACAGAAGGATGGCACAGTAGATACCCCCACACTAATGTAACTGGGCTAGACAGCCGCATAACGTACCACAGACTGAGATCAATGTAAAAATATTATCTATTTTTTTAAGACATTTGTGCACAAAAAAAAAAAAGCGTGAGTAAAATCAGCTGCAAACAATTCAGTCCTTGACTGAAGCACTGATGATAGAGATGAGAACATGGCAAATTACCAGAATGTTTCATAATGACGAAGGCTGGTTCAGCTGGTTTGCATAAAATCAAACTAGTTTAAGCTTATACACTGGACTGGACCGGACTGGTTAAACCGGAAATCGACCCAAACTCTACTGACAACATGAAAAATAAAAAGACAAAACAAAACAAAACAAACAAATAAACAAAAAAAACACCCAACAAAAATAACAGCGAAATAAATAACAAAAATAATACACTAATCTTGCTTGAAATGTTGAAAAGCATGTTTCAACTTAAACTTCATGCCTTTTGGAGATCAGTTCATCTTCTACTTACTTAACTATTCACAGTAAAAGAAATTTTAACCAAGGATGCTCAAACGTTTGCATGCCACTGTGTATATATAAACTTTTGAACAAAAGAATATATTCAGATGTAACCTTTTTAGACTCACCACCATTTTGATTAGTTACAACTTTAATTAAAAAAATTTTCTCAGTAACTAAAAAATTACATTACATTTATTTTGTTTTTTTAATTACATAATTCTATTACATGTAACTAGTCACTCCCCAACACTGCCTAGCACTGACCTTGCAGTTCCCCCCAGGTTAACACTGCTAGATTTGTAAGCACTGTTGCCATTTTTAAGCGGTGTTTATGCCACCGGCTAAGCCACCTCTATGTTGTCCAGATAACCCATCTACTCTGAATTCGCATGAGCCCCGTTTCCATCAAACACTTTAAGGCCCCGTTTATACGGCAACGATTTCAACTGAAAACGGTAAACTTTAGTTGCGTTTTGGCCGATCATTTTCACGACAGCGGCGTTTTGGGTGCCTGAAATCGCAACGATTCGAAAACAGGTTCCAGAGTGCAACTTTTTGGAAACGGCAGCGTCTCCATTGTCATGTAAACTTGCAATATGCAGTTCCTCTGAAAATTGAGACTTTTCGCACATGCGCATTACGGTTCCAGTCACTAGGCATGCCGACCGTCACAACAACAATGCCAAGCTCTGTTTGTGCTGCTCACCCTGTTGATTTGAAGTGAAGTGTAGATCTGTTACTGTAGCAACTCCACCTCGTCATCCATCCAGACAAAGTTGTCTGTGCATGCTTTCGCCATTGTGTCATCTTTGTTTTGGTTTGTAATCACCGCGTTGTAGAGCAAGGCCCTTCAGCGCAGGCGCATGGTGTCATGCTGTGGTGTTGCTTTGCAAATTTACACTGCCACCCATTGCCCTGGCGTGCATACTACAGCGTTTCCAGTAGATTTGGCGGCTCCGTGTGAATGGGGATCGTTTCAATAACGTTGTCATATAAATGCAGAAGTTTCTTAAAACGCAAAGGACAGACTTTTCCGTTTTTAGAGAAACTGTTGTCGTCTAAACAGGGCCTAAGTATGGTACCTTTAGAACCAAAAGTACCCTTCAGACATGATACCTAGACCCTAACGTTAAATGTGGGCGGGGTTGTTGTCACTCACTGCTCCAACCAGCACTCACTGTATTTCCTCATTACCGGTGACACAGAGGGAAGTCTGCACCTCGTTTGTCATCTACAGAATGAGGCTGCACGCCGACATTTTCTGAACAAAATAAAACAGGCTGCAGTGAGTCTCTCTCTCCATTGGATATTTACAAATAGTGGGTTTGTGCATTTAGTCCTGAGGCAAGCTCAGGGGTTTAGTGTTGCCTAGCCCAATGCTACACGACCCTTTTCTTTTCTCAGAGTGAAGATTAGAATATATGCAGTTCACATAGCCGAAATTAATATATATAAATGCTTGAAGATCAACTCATTACTAAAACTAAAGTAATGGTCAAAGTTATGGAATATTTAAGGTGTGTTGATTGATTCACGTCTAGATCTCATGCATTAGTAGTATTACATTTGGCAGAATGGCTCTGTTTTGGGGCCTCTCTGCCTTTCCTTAGGCCTATGGGGAGAGCCTAAGTGCAGAGAGAGCTCATTTCTCTGCCCTTCCACGCGCCTGTGGGAAAGCCGAAGCTGGAGAGACCACACCTCTCCGCCCTTTCCACGCGCCTACATGGAAAGCTCTAAGTCAGAGAGAGCACATCTCTGTGCCCTTCCACGTGCATACGAGGAAACCCTGAGGCAGAAAAAGAAAACCTTCCGTCACTTACATGGAAAACCTACGGCAGGGAGAGCAGAAAAGACCTGCTGGGGGACAGAACAGAGCAAGCATCAATGACAAACAGAAATGACACTTATAAGTCAGACTGTGGGAAGCCTGGCCAGAATGGTCACAAGACACAATAGACACAACAAAGCGGTTGCAAAGCGGCTTGCAGAGGAAGCACAAACAGTAAGCAGGCCAAAGCAGTTTAAATAGGGCGCCCTGATAGGGATGTAAGCTGAGCTTGACATCCTGTCCTGCCTGAACTGACACTATGCTCAATTTTGTCATTCAATCTCTCACTTCCTTAGCTGATTGACAAACTTAGCACCCTGGGCCTGACTACCACAGTCTGCAGCTGGTTATTGGACACAACAGACCCTGGTAAGTTTAGATTGGTGGTAAGGCCTTCTCCATTCCAATGCAGAACATCAGAGCCCCACACGGCTGTGTGCTCAACCCCCTCTTGTTTACAATGTTCACTCAAGACTGTTGTGGATTTTGCGGATGACACCACCATCCAGTCCCTTTTGGATTTCAGGATGTTGGCATCACAACAAAGCAAAATCAGACAATTCTTGTGAATTCTAATCACCACAAGTTTGACTATTTTAAACAGGTAAGATATGCTTTTATCAGTTGCTGTCTTAACCTTCCTTTTTTTGTTCTTATGTGTTTTAATTTGAATCATGTGTATTGTTGTATTGTGTCTTGTCAATCAGAATTTCTGTCACTGTTGGGACAAACAATAAAGTTTATTTACCTCTCTTTAGCCCCTTTTGCACCACAGGAACTTTTATCATCATTTATATAATCCAGGATTTTGAGAAACTGTAGTGTAATGTACTCATTTTTTGATCTTATGCTTTGTCCTCAAGTTGACCTTTCAAGATACTTTTTAAGGCAATGTACTCTGTTCACTTACAGTCATACAATGGTTTACTATTTCATGTATTCCCATGATACACACACTCATCCGTCTATGTATAGCATGTGAGCACTTAAGAACTGTAATGGAAAATACCTAGGATTCAGTGTGCATTATTTTTTTAAAAATAGCGTGAGGCTGAGCTCAAACATATTGGTGGGAAAGGTTGGGGAAATTCCAGCTCGGCCTAATATGGCCTGGAAATATGAATCGTTCCTAGACTGCTCGGAAAAAGCATTACACAGTTAAAATTGGCTTTGGCGAAAAAGGGAAAAACCGTGACACCATTATGTTCGGGCTCAGGTGGGTAGGATTAAAGAAAAGAAGGTGCACAGAAAGCGAAACTTCAGTCCTGCTCCAGAGCTTGACTCATTGAGTTGTATGTGTTGTTGCCTGCGAGCACATTAAACTCAGTTGCACCTAATTCTACGTGTGTCCAGCGATTCCTTGACCTCTGAGTACTTGAGTTTAAGATACCTAATAGAAAACAAAGTAAGTTCAATCGGGAAGTTGAGGATGAGGTCGGGAGCCATCAGGCCCAACTCCAGGCCCCAAATTCTGCTTCATTAAGTGATGAGCCAGCGTCGGAGGGTGAGGAGGTCAGATCCTGAGACCAGGAGCACCGGACTGCGCACCAGACGTACAGGTGGGCACCAAATAAGGTAAGCAGAGCCTTTTTTCTGCCTAAACCGGGTGCGTCTGAGGTGCAGTGCCGGGGGGCCACCCAGGTCAAAGGTATTTGACAATTTCCTCGCCTGAAGAACCTAAATTGTAATGTGATAATTGATAACTGATAAGATAAACATTGTGACATAGTTGATGATTGCTGGGGACAACTGAATCTGGTGCAATGAGCATGACCATGGTGCGGAAAGAGTGAATGAGAGTGTGTGTGGTAAAGGCATAACAAATAACTGTAAGAGGCACAGAGTACAATAGAAAATAAACGTTGTGAGTTAAAAAAGAAGAATACATAAAAGCTTCTGCGGATACCGCTGTTAATCTTGTAGCATCTCAGCCCGAAGCAGGGGTGCTACGTTAGAGAACAGGTCTGCACGGGCAGAAAGCTGACAGGCAAAGAGATCACTAGGAGCCTTAGAGGACTGCGATAATAAGAAAAATAGGAGTCGCTAGGGGCCGATAAGACTGCGACAATGATCGATCAAAGTGTAAAAATTGTAAATACTATAGAGTGAGACAGAAATTGTTGTAAATACAATAAAAGTAAACAGACGTACACAGAGATAAGAACTGACAACATAACAGACGACTGACATTTAGATCTAGAGGAGGAGAGGAGGAAGTAGATAAAAGGTGTTCAGAAACAGCAAAAGTAGGTATATGAGAACAAAGTAATAAATAGAGAAGTAAAAGTAAAATAAAAAGAGAAAATTAAGAGGGCTGCTAAAATTAGATGGAAGAAGGTGACAGTAGTGGAGACGAAATTTGGGCTGAGGAACACTGCATGACAGATGGTTCAGTAGAAACCAGAGGTATAAGAACACATTTTTGGTTAGAGAGAACTACATAGACAACGAGGGTGAGGAAGACAAGCAAGAGATTGGACTAAAACTTTGGGTAATTACTAAATTCACAAATCTAAAACAAGTGAAGGAGGAATTTCCAGGTGTACAGTGGGAGATGATCTTGAATGATTTGTGGACTCCCCTCTCATTAGATCCACTGCTGCAATATTTGTGTGACAATTATAAGAGCGGACCAGTAGCTTCACTTCCTCTGAACCAGGTAGTATTTCAAGACCTAGAGAACGGAATGGAATTTAATCCATGATTGCAGATTGTTGTCGTGCCTAGAAAAGTTGATTGGGAGACGGGAAAATTTCTCCAAGGAGACGGGTCACATAAATTAGAATATAACCCCTGGAGAGAGAAGAAATACAAAACTGCCATCACAGTAGCAAAAATACTAGTGTTAATACGCACAAAAGAAACAGACGAGCAACCACAAATTCCAAGAGCCAGTGAAGTTAAACAGGGCTTCATGGGAGCCAACCAAGGAAAGATGGGAAAAGGGGTTTTGACACCCATGGAGATAGTGATGCAGCAACACCCAAGTCGGAGGAACTGAATCCAACGCTGTGTGATCAAGTGGCACAAAAGAGCATCAGGGAAAAATCGTTGGCCTAAAGATGGTACCTTCAACCTGGCATGCTGCGACGAGGTGGAGACAGAACTAAGACACATTGAGGCAAAAGACACTAAGGGCAGTTATAAGAAAAACAACAAAAGGGCTAAAGAAAGGTAGGTATTAGGATGGTTTAGGCAAGTAGGGGGTAGAGAGCAAATGATGCATGTAGAGTATAGCAAGCCACCCAGAAGACCCCCAGGCACCGGGGGATGTGGTTCCCACAGCACCACCCCTACCAGCACCACCACCACCATACCCACAAGACACACCCCCGTCAGCAACCCGAACCGAGCTCCTCACCAACCCATTACCAACCAGGTCCCAAGTGATGGACGCCACACAAATTGATGGAACAGACCGGCGCCAGGGAACCGCAACCCAGGTCGTCAGAGACAAGGGTTCAGGAGCAGGAGCTGTTGCAAGAATGGGGTGAGGCCTTGGGCAGACATGAGCAGAAAATACAGCAGATAAGTCAAGACATAGACCTATTGGAGATGTACCTGCAAAACAGAGCCAGCGACCAAGAAGCCCAACAAGAAGGCACATGACGATAGGAGGAAGAGGGGTTACCAGAGCGACGGGGCCCACGGGATGTTGTTGAGAGGAGGAAAAACAGTCAGACGGCCCACCCTTTCTGAAGATGAGAGCGACTCTTCAGACGTCGTAACCCCCTTCGCAGACCTCATGTGCCCCCTGGTGATGAGAGCCTCAGGACGAACCCAATATGAGCCATGGCCTTTCATGGACATGATAGATCTGGCGGAGCACCTGCCCGTCCTCACTGACGGAGCTGATAAGTGGATAATGGCATTGGAAGAGACCACAGCTGGCATACGCTTGGCATTGGGGCTCTACTCACATATGTGGCAGGCAAACAAACCACCCACGAGATGTTCAACGAAGCCCATCTGGGCAACACGACCACCAACAACACCTTCGATGATGCTGACTTCGGACAGCACTGCAACAGGCTGTGGCAGCAGCTGAGAAAGCAATACCCCGAAAAAAGAGACCCAACCAAGCTAGAGGGAGAGACCCTGTCCGAGGACGAGTGTCCCTCCAAGTTCCTGCATAGCTTCCAGCGAAGATGGAAGGAGGAGACGGGAGAAGCATGGAACGCCAACTAAACCACTCAAAGTCTGTTCAAGATGATGGTCAAAAAGGCAATGCCAGAAGAGGTGCAACGGCGTTTGGATGGTGTGGTGGGACTGATGAAGATGGATTGGCCTACGTTCTCAGAGCATATCGCACATCATGTGGAGCACTACAGGAAAGAAAAGAAAAAACAGGAAGAGGACAACAAACAGCTAGCCACCAGGCTGACGCAACTGCAGTTGGGGGAACTGAGTAAACTAGCCAAAAAGGAAAAAGAGAAAACAAAGATCCAAGGTAAGGTCTAAGGTAAGGTCCAGCAGAGAACTGGCCTAACACGGAAACAGGGCGCCCATGGTAGGGCTGCCCAGAGGAGCCTGAGGGGGAACTAATGTCACCAGTCATTTCGCTGCAGCCACACGACGAACCATCCATACCCGTTGTCATCCATGAACAGGTGTATCCTTTCATGGTGGACACAGGGGCTACATATTCATGCATTGGAAAAGAAGGCTCCAAACTACCCCTCTCTAAGTCATCCATAAAGACCATAGGCTTCTCTGGGAAATCACAAGTCATACCACTGATGGAGCCCATTCCAATGCTCATTGCAGGAAAGGTTATATTTGCACCTCTACTCTACTCAGCTTTGAGAGGGCACAATATGTCTCTGCCTAAAAGGTTCACTGGCGTGTGAGCTAAGATCATGTGTACTCAAGATGGACTATATCTAGACTTCCCTGAGGACCCCCCACAACGCATGATGCCACAGCTGCCCGTGAACGCCACAGAGACACCACAGGCATTGGTCTACTGGCTCCAGCTGACCCCAGAAGAGTCTCATCTCAAACAAGCATGGACTGAATGGGAACCATGGGTCAGGTTACATTTTGACACAGCACACACTCCCACTCTGCCACTGCACTGCACACTCATGTACGACGCAGATCAGACTCATGTAGATTATCAAGAGTGTTGGGACGCAATGCTCAATAAAAAACCATGTCTGATCACAAGTGAGGACATGTATTTGGGACCTCAAGGCGTAGCAGCGGCCGTCCCAGAAGAATTAGCTGGGTGGTTTCAGGTGCCAAATTCTACACCACATGTTACACTGTTGATAACAGAAGGCTATGAGTCTCATCATCTGGGTCTTATGGTCAGGGGTGCACTGCAGGTGCAGGAGTGGTTACCCACCAAGAACAAATACATCCACATTTCAGACGATAAACAATACATCAGAATCTCAACTAAGTGATGAGGCAATCGCAGACAAGGTGCTGGTAGATGGTATTACTCCCACACAGATGGCAGTCACAGAGGAACATGCACAGTTGCTGAGTAAAGTTCCATCACAGCTATGGACAGCACATAAAACAGATGTAGCATTGATAAAATCGGCACAACCTGTCCACATCACATTGAAACCACATGTCAACCTACCATACCAGAGACAGTATCCTCTCCAGCAACATGCCATTGACAGTATCCAACCCACAATTGAGGGCTTGGTGAAAGCGGGGGTGCTGGTTAAAACCAGAAGCCCCTGCAACATGCCCATTTTTCCTATCAGGAAACCAAATTCCTCAGACTATCGCATAGTGCATGACTTAAGAGCAGTTAATGCAGTGGTGGAAACAGAGACACCACATGTGCAAGATCCACACACGTTGCTTTCGAACATACCAACCGACACACAGTGGTACACAGTCATTGATAAGATAAGTTAAGACAAGACAAGACAAGACAAGACAAGATAAGAAGAAATAAGAATTTATTGTCCCAAAGGAAATTTGTCTTGGATACATGCAGTATCTGCTGTTAAAAGACACAAAAAGTTGACACATAGTTTCTACATATATACAATCCACGAACAGAGCTGTCACTATTCACAATCTCACACACTCAGTATCTACAGTACATGTACAGACTACCATCAGGCAACAAATTGCACACTGCCCATTGCACACACACATTGATTTGTGTTCCACCTTTTTTAGCGTGCCACTACACCCAGGCTCTCAATATTTGTTTGTGTTCACCTACGAAGGTCAGCAATATGTATATTCGCGTCACCCTCAAGGATTTTCGGATTCACCATCTATTTTTAACCGTGTGCTAACGCAAGACCTCGCTAATCTGGCCGTACCAAACGCTGTACTACAATATGCAGATGATTTGCTCGTCTGTAGCTCCTCAAAAGAGCAATGTCAAAAAGACTCCATTGCAGTACTCACAGCATTAGCAGAGGGGGGACACAAGGTCAGCAAGGACAAATTGCAGTTCTGCCAGCAGTCTGTAGAGTACTTGGGCAGACAGTTGAGTGGGGATAAAAAGTGTATTGCCCCATCTCAAATAGAGGCAGTAAGTAAGGCTCCTCAACCACAGATGGTAGGTCAAATGCTGTCTTTTCTCGGCATGACAGGATACAGTCGGTCATGGATTTGTGACTATGCTATAAAAACTGCTCCACTCAGAGCTCTAGTAAGAGCGGCAGGACAGACAAACAATACAACACAGCTAGCCTGGACGGAGGAAGCAGAAGGTGCGTTCCAAGCTTTAAAAGTAGACATGCAGTCCGCCCCAGCCTTAGGCACCCCCAACTACTCCAAGCCTTTTCACCTCTATGTAGCAGAGAAATCTGGGTTTGCCTGTGCTGTCCTAATGCAAGACACACCCACAGGTAAACAGCCGGTAGCATATTACGGCACCAAGCTCGATAACATTGAGGCGGGTTTGCCTCCCTGTTACCAAGGGCTGGCCGCAGCTGTCTTTGCATTTCAAAAAGCATCCTCATTAACAATGGGACATCCTGTAACTCTGTATACCTCTCACCAGCTTCATGCCCTTATGACAAGTCCCAGATTCGTTTTGACACAGGCCAGACGCACTGGTTACGAGGTCATCCTGTCCGCACCCGAGCTCAACATCCAACGCTGCACCATCATTAACCCGGCTACCAAAATGGTCCTACCCACAGAAGGTACACCACATGATTGCCTTCATGACACAGACAAATTTATGCACACTCGAGAAGATTTGCACAATCAGCCCATTCCAGCTGACCTCACATTGTTTGTCGATGGCTCCTGTTTTCGGGATGCCACAGGAAGTCACGCAGGCTACGGAGTTGTGCAACTCAACGACGATCAGGATTTTGTGACTATGCAATCATGCAAACTTGCTCAGCCCTGCTCAGCCCAACTCGCAGAAATAAAAGCTCTAACCGCAGCATGTAAATTAGCCGAAGGAAAGACACTAAACGTATACACAGAGTCAGCATATGCATATGGATTATATATATATATAAAAATATATATATATACATACATATATATATATATATATATATATATATATATATTTATGTGTATATATATATATATATATAT
>NC_065509.1:2338429-2345362 GCF_006386435.1 Epinephelus moara | reverse complement strand
CTTGTATAGTAGTATAGATTTACCTTCCTCTGAAAATTACTCAAAACACAGCCATCACCATCTAAACAGCTGGCAACATAAGTGAGTACACCCCACAGTGAACATGTCCAAATTGTGCCTAAAGTGTCAATATTTTATGTGCCAACCATTATTATCAATCAATCAATCAATTTTATTTATAAAGCCCAATATCACAAATCACAATTTGACACCTGCTGATTTTTTGGATCCATGAGATAGCCTTAAGTCTTTATCCCATTGGTTCTTCCAAAATGATTCATCCTCTGAGCAGGAATGACTTTCTGGAAAAAAATAAAATCTGCCTTTACCTCCTTAGAAAATAGAAAAAAAGCTTTTCTCTTAACAATATTTCGCAGACCCCTTGTGTTTACAGATAATAAAACTAAATCCAGAATAAACTTTGAATAGAAAACTTAAACAGAAAAATCCTTAGAAAAAGGTCAACCATTGATAAAGACTCCTGTGTTATTTTGAAACCTTACAGGCTATAACAGATAAACTTTATAGTCAACTTTATGAAGGTGCTTACCATATATATAAATTTTTTGTTTTTGTTTTTTTAAAGATGTGTGGTAACAGTCTGAACTGGTAACGTAAATGTCTGCAAGCAGCTTTTCTTTGGACTGTTTAACTCTCAGCTGCAAGCCAGACTTCCTTTCCATCCACAAACACATTACTTCCAACAAAATAAGCTTTGATCCTGTTTTTGCATGCTCTTTCAATGATTGGCCAAAGAGCAGCTCTTTTCTCTTTATCCTCTTTGGTCAAATCTTCTCAGAAGCTAAGCTTTTTCTCTCATAGATAGGTGTTGTTTATCGCCCTTCTCCAGATTTCATCTCTTACTGTGCGAAAGGCGAAAGAGAATGATGATCCCACTGGTCTTGTTGCTGTCACGTCTTCCCAGCCTATGAGCCACATCGATCCCGTCTGTAGCTCTGGTTCCCAGGTCCGGTGCAATCGTCAGACAGATGTCCGAAAGTCTGTGTTTCACATCCTCGTTGTCCTGTTCAGGCACACCATAAAGCTGAAGACACCATCTTCTCTTATACCGTTGGGCCTCTGTGATTCGCTCCTGCAGTGACTCTATTTCCATCTGATGTTTCTCACATTGTTTTTTCAGCGCAGCATTTTCTGTTTTGATGTCACTGATTTCTCCATGGGCAAACTCAAGAGAATCTTTCAGATCCCAGATATCTGAAGCGTTGCTTTTGATCATTTGTGCCAGTTCATCTGCTCTGTTGTTTATCGTTTTCAAGATGGTAATTTGCAAGTCATACATGGAGGTCTCCGGTTTCCTGCTGAAAACGTTCTTGGCAGTCGGGCTGTTAACAGGGGTATTTGATAGAGGAATGAGGTCTGCTTCTTTGTCAAGTGCACAATCTGTGGTCCTCTCTGCTATCCTCTCTGCATAATTGTGTTCACTTGACTTACTGTTCGGTGTGCTCGAGGCCATGTCTTTTCTTTTATCTCCCTTATTCCTTTGGCCACTCATCTTTTCTTTGAAGATTTTTGCTGGAAGCATTTGCTAGCTTGAAAAACTCACCAAGCTGGTTCACCACCAGAGTTTTTTTTTTTTTTCTTTTTTCGAGTGTGGCGTCTTAGACACGCAACTATAACTTCAAACTAGATCTTGCCTTTAGTTAATAACTTGATTAACGGGTGTATTTTGATTCGGCTTCTGTTGAGGCGTAAATTTGCAATTGGAGTCAAAATTATCAGGAGACGTTTCAAAGAGCTTGTGACACCGTCGCCATCTTGGCTCCGCTCCGCCAAGATGGCAGATAAGGTTAGGGGAGTGACGTTTCCGATTCACGCTCTAAGCACTGCACCAATCAGAGCAGACTGAGCAAGCTGACCAATCAGAGCAGACTGGGCTGCTGGGGAGGCGGGACATAAGCCCAAACAGTGTTTCAGACAGAGGTGCTGCAGAAGTGAGCAGTATAAGACAAATAATGAGTGTTTTGAACAGTAAAGCACATAAATCTATTCTATTAGACCCCAATATTACATATTGATATGAAAATGACAATGAAAAAAGCATAATAGGTCCACTTTAAAAATTTTGTTGGTTAATAGTGCAATTACTTTCTGCTGCCTCAAAATAGCAACATGCCAACAATGTGCCTGACCACACCTCATTGTAAGACCTACATGCCCATGAGCGCACAGATGAGTGCAAGTACACTACTTACACAGTGTGGGTGCTTGCCAATACAGTGCGCTGGTCTGAAACTAGCAATGACAGTTGCAGTGTGCTGTGCACCACTTTGTTCTGCGTGCAATAGAGGGCCTACAATATTTTATGGACAGTATTATATAGTGAGACGGGTAGAAAAGACAAAAAATTAACTAGAAATAATAAATGGCAAAAAAATGTTTTTGAGTCTTCAACTTCGAAAAATTATTGTCTCAAAAAAAACTCCCTGTTAGCTTGGAGTGCAGAATTTGCTGTTAGCTCTAGCAATGTGGTCAAAGCCCTAGTACAAATACTGGAAGGTGGCAGATAAATTTACACAGAACCTGGTGAGGAGCTGATTAAGCTCACATTTCATGAGTTTGTTTGACATAAGTTTTGCCTGTTTACGCTGCAGTCATTGAATATGAATTTCAGGATCACAGATCCAGACCAGATCAGGCCCAGACCCTTCCCATATCTGCTCATGTTGCAGCTCATGTGTTTGAGATCTGATTTGGATCCATTCATAAAGTGACTCATTATCCATCTGTTCTGGATCTCTGAGAATTTTGGCAGGGTAGCGTTGTCTCAAATCACACACAGCTGGAAATGACACACACACACACACACACACACACACACACTTACAGGAAATGACAGTTACAACATTTGACCACGTTTTCTTCTTTTTAATAGCAAACTGCAACTGGACAGAGCAGTACCGCCAACATTTGACCACAATTGTTGCCTGCCAAAATATCTGCCAGCTTGCTTGTTCACTGGAACAACTTCAACCGCTACATCTTCCTTGGCCAACATTTTCACAAGTTTGACGGTTCCCTCCCTTCTGCTGGATACCCAAGATGGAGAACACTGAGGATTAAAATGGTCCAGTATTCCACACTCAACTTTTTAACCATCCATCTGGATACTCAAGCACTGCATTCCGTCATACTTGTCGGCGTGAACACACTTATGCACCCAAAAACCAAGTACTTAAAAATGCAAACTGAGACTCAAATCATGTTAGCTGATGGGCTAAGACGGCATGCAGTAAAATGTTTTGAAAATGCAAGGACAGGTGCTGCATACAACTATATCTTTTACACAGCATTGTGATTATTTTCCAGCAAGTTGCTTCATTTCTGAAGACTGAAAATGTCCATAATTAAGTTATGACAGGTTTCCTGTCCCCTGCTGATCACACTTCCTGGAGTTTTATACCTCCAAACTGGCAATAGCTGTAACTAGAGGCATTATGTTTTCAGGTTGTTTGTCCGTCTGTCCATCCTTACGTATGTCTTATTCTCTAGAACATCTTGAAGCAATCTCTTCAAATGTGGCACAAACATCCACTTGGACTTAAAGATGAACTGATTAAATTTTGGTGGTCAAAGGTCGAGGTCACTGTGACCTCATCCGTTGCATTATTGTGAACGTTGTATCTCAATAACACCTTGAGGGAATATTTTTAAATTTGGCAATAACATCTACTTGGACTCAAGGATGTACTGATTAGAATTTTGTGGCTGAAGGTCAAAGGTCAAGGTTAACCTTACAAAATGTATTTTTGGTCATAACTCAAGAATTCATATGTTAATTATGACAAGATTTCACACAAATGTCCAATTGGACAAAATTATAAAGTGATGACATTTTCTATCCAAAAAGTAAAAGGTCAACTTCACTGTGACATCATAACATTCTGTTTTCTGGACATTACTCAATGTAATATCTCAGTAACAGAAGGGGAGACATTTGGTCAGATACTGAATTGGTAACACTAATATTGGGTGCCCATCTTGAAACTGTGCTGATTGTGTAGATCTTCTATGCTGCCTCGGGGAGATGTGTGTGACACGGATGTAAATTGTAACTGCAAAATGACAAGTTCGTGCTGCAGTATTTCTAGTTTGTAAATGGAAAACCCCTATACTACTAATAAAACAGCTGTAATGATACAAGTAACTGGCATTACATTTGCTATAGCACCTCTGAAGTGTTATACTTATTAATTCAAACTTGTAGCTTTGTGGCCCACTTT
Source organism: Epinephelus moara (assembly GCF_006386435.1). Taxonomy (NCBI): domain Eukaryota; kingdom Metazoa; phylum Chordata; class Actinopteri; order Perciformes; family Serranidae; genus Epinephelus; species Epinephelus moara. Next base: position 2,341,121 of record NC_065509.1, on the reverse strand, counting down.
TATGGCACTTTACATAACATAATTGCACCCTTAACTCAAAAAGTCCAACTTCATTCATACTGTATTTTACATCTTAATTCAAAGCAGAAAATTGCATTGTAAGCTTTCTTACTTTTTTAATTTAAAACCAAAGCCGCCATCGCCTCCCTGCAGTGGTTCTTTTTGTGTGCGCACTGCAACAGAATACATAAGCAGTAGAATTTTATTTCACTCTGTGCCACTGTGTCCATTTCTTGTACCTATCCAAGCCAAATGCAAGACCTTTAATTTCTCTGTTCAATTCTTACAACTCCAAGTACAAACTTTGGTCATCTTAGTAAGAGGGAAAAATAACTTTATTTCACATCATCATTTAGAGCTGAGTCCCAGGTTGCTGACCCACAGCAGTTCAGCCTGCATGCGTAAACAACACAACGCTTCCAACTGTTTAATTCACTACCAGGGTCTATTAAAGCAATGAACCCTGCTGTACAACACACACACACACACACACACACACACACACACACACACACACACACTACTTAATGTCTGTCTTTCATGGCATCTCTCTCACACACACAAACACTCACAAATGCTTTTTGCACTCATATTACACTGTCACACGCACACAATCCCTTTCATTCAAGCACACCTCTTTCCTGCTATAACTTTTTCTTCCTCACGCACACACATGCGCACACATGCGCGCGCACACATACACACACACACACTCACTCTCCCCTTTCTGCTCAGTTCCCTGCAAGCGTGGCTGGGCCAGATAGGACTTAATTTGTCCTGCCTCTAGATGAAAACATATGCTATGCCTCCCCTTTGTAAACAGACTGGGCAATAGAGTAGAAAGAGGAACTTAAGCTTCAGAGAGACAGACTACTGAGGCGAGCATTGAATACCAACAAAGATTACAAAGCCACAATACAAGAGCTGAATGTAAATGGTTACTGTATACAGCAGCTGAATATAGGAGTGGGTATTTAGAGAGGGAGGACGGGGCATACATCACAGAGACAGAATGAATCAAGTTTCAGCAGGAGGGGAAAAGAATGAGGCAGGAGGAGATAGTGAGGATTAGAGCATTAGTGTTGAATTATGCATTTATTATTCTAGACTCAGAGAGGGGAGAGATCATGTGGGTTAAGTTATGCATTGTTTATCGCAAAGTTTTGTCAAAATATAGAGAACACGAGAGAAGGAAGAGGGAGGAAGACTATTAGATTAGGTCCTTCACTGGTAAGGTGCAAAATGATTTTACAATATAACATTCCTGCAAAATCTTGACAGATCATAGAAGTATATCTAACACAGATGGAAACTTAACATTTTGAGTTTTATACACCATTTGAAAGAAGAGATTCTAAGCTTTCTAATAATATCACGATTGAAAATGGTCCTCCCATGGGCGGTTGCGGGGGGGTTGTTGATTTCATGATCCTTATCAAAATATTTTTAAAAACCCTGTAAAATCCAGAGCATTCAGTCATTTTGCAACAGAAGGATTTCTATCTTTCATGCCATCATGTTGTCTATGCACCATGATGTCATTACGTTATGCTACAAACGATCCAATACATGGTGAAAACACATGGTGACACCACAGTATTGTCCCTTCATGGCTGCGGGAGATCGTTTACGTGATCCTGTAAAAATGATCTCAGATAAAAAAAACTATAGGTGCTAAAGAGTTCTCTTTTTTCGCAGCAGAAAGCCAAGACCTCCTTCTTTTGCGCAATTATGACTCATTTTAAATATATTTATTAATTTTCATGATTTATTGAGTTACATAACCCTTTAGCTTTTAGGTTACACAGACTTTAGGGATATGAAATACCAAAAAAATACCAATGCAGGCACTGGGGAAGTATTTCCACTGCAGGTGCAACTATCCAAATGCCTTTGCACTTTGCTCATAAAATTGAGCATATCTCAAAAACAATTTTTTTTTACATAGTTCAAATAACTCAAGGTCACAAAAACAAGTATACCTAACAACACAGAGCAGAAAGATGAGAAAATAGTGTTTTGATTAGCAGAACTACAGTTTGTTTGACCATAAAAGTTAGCATACAGTTAGCAATGGACTTAACATGACAATATTCACGACTTGGATAATTTAATGAAATCCCTTTAAAATGATTTGATTGTTGAACCCTTACAGATGAAAGGAGGATAAACAATTGAGGAATGGACATATATTCAGACTACTGACAAAAGTTTAAACCTTTAAAGTTAGCTTTTGACACGCAACGCTAATTCACTTAGAACTAAGTTAGCTTAAGCAGGTCAATGGCAACCTGATGGCTTTTAAGACATTTTGATATTCTGACAGCAAAGACTGTTCTTTAAATCAAACAAAAACCCACTATCCGAAACCAGCTGTGTTACTTTCATTCATAATTTCATGGAGGGATAGAGTGGGAGCGGTGTTGAGGAGGACCAGAGTGCAGTTGACAAGCGTTCCCTGATAGCTGTCTGAATTTGGCGATAAAAGTTTAATATTCTGAAAGCCAAAGATTTCTGTATTCAGTATCAAACAAAGATGTTGCCAGAAATCTATGTTCATGAGCTTTTGCACCACTGACTGATTTTGATAGAATACCATCAATCAATCAATCAATTTTATTTATAAAGCCCAATATCACAAATCACAATTTGCCTCACAGGGCTTTACAGCATACAACATCCCTCTGTCCTT
>NC_065509.1:2338044-2338342 GCF_006386435.1 Epinephelus moara | reverse complement strand
GAGAGAGAGAGAGAGAGAGAGAGAGATGCAGGACAGACGGTAATGACAGTAGTTTACAACAACATTGATGAAAGTAATAATATTATCGTTATAGTTCTGGCTACTGTGGTACAATATGTTGAAAGTATATATTAGTATCTGGCAGTATACATGTGTGATAATAATCATGACTAATGATGGCAGCAGCAGCAGCAGGAGGCATCTGGCAGGACCACGGCAGCAGCACAACCACACACGTCACGCTATCCAGGCACCGCTGCGATATGAGTTAACCTGAGAGACAGTGGAGCACAAAGGC
>NC_065509.1:2337828-2337984 GCF_006386435.1 Epinephelus moara | reverse complement strand
CTATCCAGGCACCGCTGCGATATGAGTTAACCTGAGAGACAGTGGAGCACAAAGGCTCCGGAGAAGAAGCCGAGTTAGTGACATCCAGAATGGCCGAGTTAGCAAGATGCAGTAATAGAATACGAGAGAGAGAGAGAGAGAGAGAGAGAGAGAGAG
>NC_065509.1:2332559-2336241 GCF_006386435.1 Epinephelus moara | reverse complement strand
CTGAGGTTAGATAGGTAGGCCTACTATCTGAGGACAGGAGGTCATGAATTCTGCCTCTAATAGTTAGAATTTTGTCATTAAAAAAGCTCATAAAATCATTACTGCTAAGGGCTAAAGGAATACAAGGCTCAATAGAGCTCTGACTCTCAGTCAGCCTGGCTACAGTGCTGAAAAGAAACCTGGGGTTACGGCATGTTTTAATTATTAATGAACTGAATCAGTTTGGGTAATATTTTGTTTAAAACAATCCATGCATATACCGTAGTTCATTGGTTAATATTTATCCATGCAACTTGGTTTCGAATCTTTGTTTCCAAGTAATACATTAAGTGTCCTTTTATATTTTTCAGTGTCTGGGGATTGCTTTAAGAGTAGGCTATGTAAACTCTTTCCTACCAAGGTAATTCGAGAGGTTTTTTGGGGCGGCTGTGGCTCAGGAAGTAGAGTGGGTCGTCAACCAATTGAATCCGAATCAGGTAATTAGAGAGGGTTTTTGGGGCGGCTGTGGCTCAGGAAGTAGAGTGGGTCGTCCACCAATTGAATCCGAAACCTGCTTTGTTACTTTCATTCATAATTTCATGGAGAGATAGAGTGGGAGCGGTGTTGAGGAGGACCAGAGTGCAGTTGACAAGCGTTCCCTGATAGCTGTCTGAATTTGGCGATAAAAGTTTAATATTCTGAAAGCCAAAGATTTCTGAATTCAATATCAAACAAAGATGTTGACAGAAATCTATGTTCATGAGCTTTTGCACCACTGACTGATCTTGATAGAATATGGCATGTTTTAATTATTAATGACTTGAATCAGTTTGGGTAATATTTTGGTTAAAACAATCCATGCATATACCGTAGTTCATTGGTTCATATATATCCATGCAACTTGGTTTCGAATGTTTGTTTCCAAGTAATACATGAAGTGTCCTTTTATGTTTTTCAGTGTCTGGGGATTGCTTTAAGAGCAGGCTATGTAAACTCTTTCTGACCAAGGTAATTAGACAGGTTTTTTGGGGCGGCTGTGGCTCAGGAAGTAGAGTGGGTCGTCCACCAATTGGAAGATCAGCAGTTTGACCCCAGCTCCTCTAGTCTGCATGTCAAAGTATCCTTGAGCAAGATACTGAACCCCAAATTGCTGTTGCTGTTCCATTGGTGTGTGAGTGTGTTAAAAACTGAGTATGAAAAATCTGACCTGATGACAATCCATCCAGTAGCTGTCGAGATATTTCAGTCTGGGTTAAAGTGTTGGACTGACCAACTGACCATTGCTATCCCTGGAGCCATGCCACTATTCATTTCATTAATTTATTTATATTAAGTATCCTTGAGCAAAATACCGAACCCCAAATTGCTCCCGATGATGCTTCCACTGGTGTGTGAGTGTGTTAAAAACTGAGTAGCAGGTGGCACCTTAATGGTAGCCTCGGCCACTAGTGTATGAATGTGTGTGTGAATGGGTGAATGTGAGTGGTCAGATGACAAGAAAGGCACTATACAAATGCAGGTCCATTTACCATTTACCTTAACCACTTATTCTGTTAGGGGGGGCTGGAGTCTATTCCATTTGACATTGGGCAAGAGGCAGGGTACACCCTGGACAGGTCACCAGACTATCACAGGACTGACGCATAGAGACAGACAATCATTCACGTTCACATTCACACCTACGGCCAATTTAGGGTCACTAATTAACCTGCATCCCTTTGGATTGTGGGAGGAAGCAGAAGTACCCGGGGAAAACCCACAAAGGGAGAACATGCATACTCTGCACAGAAGGGCTCCTGAACTCCAAGGTTTGAACCCCCCTTCGTGGGTTTGAACCATGTAGTCTGCATGCAGAATTTGTTTTCATGTAAAAAAATACAGTGAAATAATTAACTTCCACATCATGAGAATATGTTGTGAGCATAATTACTGGGAGACAAACATCTGTCAATCTTACCATAACACAACATAATAATATTTACTGTCATTTGCATTCAGAAACAAGTCTTCATTTCAACAGTGCATGTCTCAGATGAGTTTTTTCATTCTTTGTTTGCCCCTCTGAGCCTCAAATACAGCTGTTAAATAGACTAATGCGACAAATGTCTTTTCTTGTCTAATTTTCTTTTTTTCTAACTGGACATTGTCCTCTTGACTTGTTTCATGTGTCTTTTTTTCATATCTTTACTCCTTTCCCAATAATTGTTTCTTCTCTTAAACCCAGCTCTTTTATCTTTAACTTTCTGCTTCTGTTTCTATTATCCCCCCTCTAACACTTCTACTAAGTACACTACAATGATGTATGTGTGTATATGTTCCTATGCATAAGTAATGGATATCATGTAGGGCATTCTTTATCATTCCAGAACATTTTGGATGAATTTATTTTATTTATTTTGGTAACACTTTATATTAAGGTACTGTAATAAGCGTTAATTGATGCCTAATAAGCACCAATTAACATTAATGAGGACTTATAAGACAGAATAAGATGTTTATTACCATAAATAAGACTATATAAGTGTTAATTATAGCATAATTAACAGATATTATTGCATATAGGAGCATTATAAGCAGAAACTTGATAACAGTTTAGTCATGCTGGGTGCCACTCGCCACCTATGCTTGCCACTCCACATCAGAGCACAGAACCTAGCAATGCTGAGATGGTTGAAAAAACTGATGCAAGCTCCTCCATGGCCTTGGATGCGACACTTGGCTTCGGGACTCTGAAGACGATGTTTCATCTGTTTCTGCCCCTGTGGTAAGTTAGTTTGTTAAAGTAGGCTATAGGCTAACGTTAGCTTGTTGATTTTTAGCTAGTTCTAGTTCGTTGCGATAGCTAACACTAGCAACTCAGCTAATCATGTACATGATGGCCTTACAAAGTTATAAAATGTGACTGTGTTCTAAATTTTGATGTCTATGATACTGACAGTACAGTTAATCAGAAGAGGTGTACTCGGTTCATTCAGTCAGTAATAATCAGGCTAGCAACTTACTACAGAGATGAAGGTATACATATATATATATATATATATATATATACAGTATATACACATACATACATACATATATACATAGATATGTATATACACATACATACATACATACATACATATAGATATAGATATGTATATATATTATGGCATGCCGTTCAGGAAATTATTATTATATATAATATAAAGTTTGAATATATATGGAATGAATGAAAGTCTGAATATATGGAATGAACCTCGAATATATGGAATTAATGTCTGAATATATGGAATGAATCTCAAATATATGGAATGAATATCTGAATATATGGAATGAAAGTCCAAATACATTGAATGAACCTTGAATATATTGAATGAAAGTCTGAATATATGGAATGAACCTCGAATATATGGAATGAATGTCTGAATATATGGAATGAACCTTGAATATCGAGGGCTGAGAACAAAGAGGGCGTAAGTGACATTTCACCAACTTTACAGGAGAGCCAAAACAAAAAATGACCGTACTTTGCTCTTACTTTCTGTACTGTTTTCACCTATTTAAAGCACATTTATTGACACAGATGGATGGCACAATACTTAATTAATAATAATTTATCTTTTAGTCAAAAAAATATTTTTTCTACATTTCTAAATTTCAAAAATAGTCACATACGCCTTTTTGGCACCAAGGTTTTCAGTTCATTTGGATATAATATATGGGC
>NC_065509.1:2316493-2326343 GCF_006386435.1 Epinephelus moara | reverse complement strand
TTTTCCCCGTTAAAGGGTTTTTTTTGGGGAGTTTTTCCTTATCCGCTGCGAGGGTCATAAGGACAGAGGGATGTCGTATGCTGTAAAGCCCTGTGAGGCAAATTGTGATTTGTGATATTGGGCTTTATAAATAAAATTGATTGAAATTGATAATTTAAGAATTAATTTAATTATTAAACATTTCATTTAAATGATCATTTAAATTAATCGAAATTTAAAATCTGATTCCATACTATCAGTGGACTAGACAACAATAGGAATTAATATGTTTTAAAGTATTTGGAGTAGGCCTATGCGCAACAGTATCCATGAATTAATGACATTAACTGAACTAATCATGTGAACAAAATGAACAAAATATTAAAAACTGAATGTAATCTACATTACTCGTCAGTGGTGTGCACGGGGGGGGGGGGGCGGGGGGGGCAAAAACGCGCGCAAAAGTGCCCTCTTGGGAGCCGAAACGCATGCTAAAGTGCCCTCTTGGGAGCCAAAACGCACGCTAAAGTGCCTTCTTGGGAGCCAAAACGCTCGCGCTAAAGTGCCCTCCTGGGAGCCGAAACGCGCGCAAAAGTGCCCTCTTGGGAGCCGAAACGCATGCTAAAGTGCCCTCTTGGGAGCCAAAACGCACGCTAAAGTGCCTTCTTGGGAGCCAAAACGCTCGCGCTAAAGTGCCCTCTTGGGAGCCAAAACGCACGCTAAAGTGCCCTCTTGGGAGCCAAAACGCACGCTAAAGTGCCCTCTTTGGAGCCGAACGCGCGCTAAAGTGCCCTCCTGGGAGCCAAAAGGCACGCTAAAGTGCCCTCTTGGGAGCCGAAACGCGCGCTAAAGTACCAAATGTGTATTGTTCCCTGTATGTTTTTATCACAGAGCCATCTTGGGTGAAGAAAACACACTAAACTCCAGAAGACTATTAGGACCAAGAAATACTATGAAACATTACTGTAATGACTTTTATGTTGGACCCTTTTTTGATCTATATTGAGCCAGAACTATATCTCACAGAACCAGTTTGGATTATCTGGTGCTAATATGGTGTTAAAATGCACTAGAATACAGGAAATGGCATCTCTTAATTAATTAATTGAAAATTTTCCCCAGACCCCCCCAGGGATTTATTTCCTTCATACATCCATGTCTCTGTGTGTTCTTCACAGTCCAACGTTGAATCTACACAGTTCTCGTGGATGCTAATCCTAACTACAAACTAACTTGAGTAGTCTGTCTAGTTAGTCTGTTTTAAGGCTATATAATGTGCTATTTGTGTAACATATAAACATGTCTAAAGTGCCCTCGAAAACACACAGAACTTAGTTCCCTCTTCAGTGGCTGTATGTGCCCTTTTTTTTCTTTTCGCCCCTGCCCTTCAAAAAGTCTGTGCACGCCACTGCACAACACCACTTGGACAAATCATATTCAAGCACCATATGTGGGGTGTACCCCCAACATATATTTTAATAGCCCTTTTTAGATAGGAATTGTGTAAATTTGCAGGAAAGCCCAATCAGTCTTTTTCAGCATTGGCAGTATAAAAACAACTGTCTTATCCTCATCAGTCTGACTCACGGCATTTTCTATAATACATAAACACACTATGTAAACTGTTTCTGTAATGATCTGCAGAATTTCCCCCCATAATAGTTAGCCCCCCTTCACCTGTCTTATAACTAAACATGCTGAAATAGGCTACTAGTTTAGTAGGATAGTTAGGCAACTAGCTTCTGCTCGCTAAAGGCTAAACTAGCCAGCTAAAGGCTGAAGGATACCTTTACTGAAACGATGTGGAGTTAAAACTTACCTTCATCACTTATTTCTGGTGTTTGAAATAACTGTGACAATACCTCTTTAGTGTTAAACACCACTTTTCTGTGTCAGCCTTTTCTAGTCTTACATTTACTATCAGCCATTTTGACTTATGTGCTGTCTTCAGACTTTGCCCATAATACATTTCTCAGTGCCAAAAGGGCATAAATGCACTTACGCCCTTTTGGCTCTAACTGCTTCTGTATGTTCACAATTAAGACCTTTGGTTTTTGTTTAATAACTCTAAATTTATTAATATTTTACTTCTAGAATTATGTCAGTAGAAAGAGCTCATCAAGAGCTGTCAGGTGATATATATAACTCAATTTTGACCAAAATGTCACTTACGCCCTCTTGGTTCTCAGCCCTCGCTATATGGAATGAATGTCTGAATATATGGAATGAACCTCGAATATATGGAATGAATATCTGAATATATGGAATGAACCTTGAATATATTGAATGAAAGAATATATGGAATGAAATCTGACATCATCAAGGCATAGCGCCATCTTGTGTTTCCTCTGTATGCTTGTATTGGATGCTGCTGCAAGAGCACAGTGAATATGAATGAGTCATAGTGGCTTCATGTGAAGGCCCCCAGGTGTGTTGCTCTGGGACCTTCAGCTTTTCCAACTGCCTCATGGGTCCACTCAAGACATAACAACAGCCCTTGGCGGCAGCAGTAGGTAAACATCTTCCACTGTGTTTGTCCTCAGGTCTAATTGTCTAATGTTAATGCAACATGGTGACATGCTTACTCTTGCATAAGTATCCTAATGCCAACAATTTATCAGCACTCACAAAGCTCAAGGCAGACATGACAAATAACCTTTCACATTACAACAGATTTCTGTGGACCAGCAGGCTGGAGGGGCACTGCTACTGCCGGCATATGTAGTTACATTTGTGACTGACTATCTTCAGCTTTAGGTATAGGCATACAGAGCTGCTAAGTATGGCTACAGATGCCTGCGTGGGTGAGTTAGGTTATCATAGTTTAGGATAGATTAGGTTAGATTAGGTTAGGTTAGTTTAGATTAGATTAAGTTATTTTAGATTAGGTTAGGTTAGACTATGTTAGGTTCAGTGTTAGGTAAGGGTTACTTTAAAAGTAATCAAAGTACGTTACTGCGTTACTTTTTTAAAAAGTAAGCAGTTACTTTACTGCATTACTCCCTGAGTAAAGTAACTCAATTACTTTAAAAGTACTTCCAACGTTACTCCCTGAGAAAAGTAACTCAAGCACTTTTAAAGTACTTTTGAGTATTCTACATTTCCTATTGGGCAATGGACCACAGGGCACTAAGCCTACATTTTTTTGTCTCCAAAATTAAAGTTATGGACCACTTGCCCTTCACTGAGATCCAATTCTCCCATCACAGCTGTCACTTTGACCAGTAGAAACTCAGAACGATCTGCTGCCGTAGACAACTGTATGACAACAACACCCCAGCATTTTTAATATTTCCTCTAGGGATGTTACCACACAGAGTAACAGGGGGAAATGATGGTGTGAAACAGCAGAGGCACTTTGTCAACCCGCTGAGTTAACGTTACTGTCATTAGCATCAAGCTACCAAACAATGGTACATCCTCACGGTCGGACGTAAAGTAATAACATTAACAAATAGCGGCGTGGCTTTTACTCACCACAACTGCAGAGGCTCCCAGCTTCATTTGAAACAAACTACATTATAGACGGTCCGTTATTTATTAATTCCTCTGTGTGTTTATATATTTACTTTTTATCTGCTCCGTTGTCTTTATAAAGATAACATATCGCACCGTGATTTCAAACTCAACACTTGTTTCAAATTAAAAGCCCCTTATAACCGCAGCTGAGAGAATCCCTCGATTTTCTAAATAGGCTTTTATTCTGAAACATTTGACAGAACTTCCTGTGGAAGATACAGTAGCTTGATAGTTTACGTATGGCGCTTCAAATGTAGCTCCTGCCATCTGCTGATGCTTTTAGGTGACTACAACAACATGTCGGCTGGCACATGAACAGACACAGTTCTGGCAGTGACTCAAATAATAGTGAAAGTAATAAAAATAGGACAAGAATAACCTGATGACATCACACACGCCGTGAAAGACGACCGGGGATAATTGGTGAGTACCAGTGTGTAGCGTGTACCAGGCATAATGCAAGTCCTGAGCCTGAAATATGTCTGTCAGCGAGTCCTACTCCACCTATTTAGACTCCACCGTAGACAACGACAGCATTTCTCCGACCACGTAGTGAGCCCACAAGCTCCGTGGCTTCTTTCAGACTGATAGGTTTAAAGTTATCTCCGTTATTAGAACCAAACGACAGCCGTTGCTGTTTCGGAGCTGAAGGACCAGCGTTCTAAAAGTAACGGAAGTAACTGATGTCTTGTTTGAAAATGTACTTAAGTATTTGATTACTCAAACAGCAAACTAACGCGTTAGGTTACTCGTTACTGCAAAAAGTAATCAAAGTACTCTAACACGTTACTTTGTAACTTTGTAACGCATTATACCCAACTCTGGTTAGGTTAGATTAGATTAGATTAGATTAGATTAGGTTAAATTGGGTAAGATTACGTTAGGTTATGTGAGGTTTGATGAGGTTAGGCTGGGTAAGATTAGGTTAGGTTACGTTAGGTAAGGTTATGTTAGGTGAGATTAAATAAATTAGGTTAGTTTAGGTTAGATTCAATCACGTTAGGTTAGGGTAGGGATGGCCAATAGTTAACAAAAGTAAAGAATGTTGGTTTGTGGGGGGGATGTGAACTCTGGTCTCCAGCCCAGCATTGGCGTAACTGGTGATTTTTCAGTTACTTTGATCTTTAAGATGTACTGTACAGTGTTTCCCCAACTCTCACTGGCAGTGAAAGAACTCTGTTGTTGTTGACATGTCTGAGGAGGGAGGGGTATTCTAGGAAGGCTCTTTCCTTGTAGCCTGTGATTGTGTTGGCTGCCAGCCATCCATTCTGAGCCTGAGTCATTGTTGGCAAACTGGTTCTTCACCCTGACAGCCTTGTTGAGCTAGCTTTTGACCAAACAGTATTAATCTCTGTTTCCCTTCCCATGTGCCTACATCTTGAATTTCCACAGGGTCCTGCCCTCTGCAGTAAACCTCAACTTAAAGCTGATCAATTTAGCTGTGATTTTCTTGGTAAGGCAGGTAACACAGGAAGGCAGGTGTTGCAGGAATAGAAAGAAGAGAGGAGATAAAGAGGTGTGAAAAAGCTTTCATAACTACATCCCTGTCTAGTGCAAAGGCTGACTTCAAACTTTCACAGCTGCCTCAGGGGTCCCACTGGAGACTGCCATGCAAGTCGTTCTGAAATCTTCTTAATTTATTTATAATTATTTTTTAAAAAGACAATAAAAAGTGAATTAAACCTTCACAGCATGAATAAAATAATCTATCAACAAGCTTAAAGGATGCAGTAAAGTGACATCAAAAAAGCGTTTTTTTTGCATCAGAAAAAAAAGTATAAAGTAATACTTTACCCTCCAAAATATTATTTGCACATCAATCAATGTTGAATTTGAGAAGAAAACATTGTTTTTCTCACTTGCCTCCATGGTGAACAAAGAATCTAGACACGGGAAATTCCTGATGAATTGAAGTTACATGCGATCGTGTTTAACAACATATCAAAACATTACCAACTCTCACAGAGCTCCTGCTGTATAATCAAAGTCTCTTTTATCCAGTCATATGCGCAGTACGTCCCTGACAGCCCTTTGCAACAGGGAACTGAACTAAAAGTTAAATTTATCTATCCTCTCTTCAAAGCCAGACTCAGTTGACAATAAAAGTACTTTACCTCACTGATAGCAGGTGCTGCTGGTCTACCACTGCCCTAATTGGTAATTTGTTTGTGTCATTGTGTGACTTTGGTCAAGATTAACTGAGGGACTGTTTGTTATTTATAAGGGGGAGGGGCTGGTGGAAAAAGGAAAGGCATGTCAAATAATTTTCTAAGCACTCTGGAGGGACTTGTGTTTTTTATTTTGGCTTAGAGGAGGGGCATACAGGTTTAAGGGATAATTGTTTCCATGTATGTGTTGTGTATTTATTACTGTCTATTTCCTATTTTTTTTTTTTTTTATATATTTCAGGAATGGCACAGCAAATTTTGTTGTACGTCTTGTGCAATGACAATAAGGTCTATTCTATTCTATTCTATTCTACTCTATTCTAAATGGTTGTGATTTGTGTTTATTTTACTACTGATTTAAAAAAAAATTAGATTGAAAAAAAAAAACCAATTGTTGGATTTTCACATTTCCGATGGTCCTTGAACACATCATGTCAGATGAATGCTTCCATCAGGGGAAAAAACAAAAAAACAAAAAACAAATCTGAGCTTAAAATTGTGACATTTAATCGAAATCACTTTATTCCATGTCTCAATCAAAATTTGGCCAAAGATAAACCATTTGCACAAGCTAACATGCACAACAATAGTGAAAAACCAAGATTTTTTTTAAACTCAAAAATTTCAATACTCTGTAAAAGTAACAGTAGTAATCATTGTAACAGTAGAAACACAAATAAAATAAAACACCAAACGTTATTTAAACTATGTACATTATTTAGTTTCTGAGATATGCTCAGAGCGCAAAGGCATTTATTTGTTGTTGTTTGTTGAAACACAACATCAATCAATCAATCAATCAATCAATCAATTTTATTTGTAAAGCCCAGTGTCACAAATCACAATTTGCTTCAGAGGGCTTTACAGGATACAACATTCCTTTGTCCTTTGGACCCTCACAGCGGATAATGTTGAAAAAAAGACTCTTTTTGACACAGGACCACTCGCAGCCTTCTGCGGGTATTTTATTGAACAGCTTGAACACAGCTTACAACGAGACAACACTGTGGAACAGTTCACCAAACACATTATGCTCGTCCTCAGACAAACTTCATACCTAACTTTCCATGTGTGTATGTGTGTGTGTGTGTGTGTGTGTGATTTCCTGCCATTTCCAGTTTTGCACCACACGTAGCACAGTGATGTTATTATATGCGTACAACATAATGACACAGAAGGCAGAAACTTAAGCTTTCTGCTGCAAAAAGAATGAATGTTCTATCTTTTATGATTTTTATTTTACATTAATATATACAGGATTATAAAAACAACAATCTCCTGTTCTCCACCTCCACCATTACAGGGGAATTCCTTGGGGAGATCCAACATAACTATGGCAAAAAACTACATTTGCACCACCCTTAAGGTAACATCAGGTAATGTCCTAATGATGGGGAGGACAGAATTCTTATCTTTCTGCTGCAAAAACAATAAGTGTTCTATCATCATGGTTGTTAGTTAAAATAGATATTCAGGATTATGGAGACAGCGATTATGGGGAAATACCTGTGTCATTACAGCGAAATATCACATTTGCAGGGCACAAAAGGTAAGGTTACATAAGGTCATGATATGATGACAGTGAAGATGGAAGCCTTAACTTTCTGTTGCAAAAAGATTGAATGATCTAGCTATTATGGCTCTTAATTTAGAGCTATTTAAACAAAAGCATGCACACACCAGTGGCCTGTTTTTAATGGGTTACATGCATGACTGTTGCATCCTAAAAGTCTGCTTCTGTTTCTGCATATTTACACCAAATGGAGAGAAAGGTATTATGGGTAACTCACAGAGGCTCACAAAGGAGCCGATATGTAGTGCAGACCCCCTACATACAGATTAAACAAGTATATAAGTACTTTTATGAAATATCTCAGAGTGACCCAAGTGCAGTTTACCTGTGTGCAGCCCACAGAACCATGTTTCAAACATAAGCCATGTGATGGGCTGCAGAGCTGCCCTGGTGTACGCGCCTTTCACCCAATGTGAGCTGAACTCCCAGCAGCCCTAATATGCAGGGGTCAGGCTGTTCTCATAATCTGTTCAAACGTTTTCCTGTGAAAAGTAATGCACCCAGATTCATACATATCCATAGTATTTTGAAAGGCTGAGATCATGACCAATGCAGAACTCAATGAAGCAGTCCATAGCGGTCTTGTAAGGAGCAAGGTTGGATGGGTCACAAAAATGCAGACTTTCCCCCAAAACTTTCCCCTGGGGACACATGTTCAGAATCATGAGTACTTTGAGTAAACTTTAAGTCATTTTAAGGTATGTCCTCACCATGTCCTCACCATGTTTTTTTTCCCTAAACCTAAGTACAGTAACTTGCCTAAACCTAACATCTGTAACTTTACATTAATTATGTGATTGAAAGTTAAAGACATAACATCATTCATGGGGTGCTAATTTGTAGGATATCATACAAAATGTTGGGTCTGCAATTTCTTATCGTACATTTTCTGTTCTATGAGGATACGTTGCAGGGGTATAACATGAATGGATGGACCTTATATCCAGTAAAGCTCATTGTTTCCTATCACACAGAAGATCCTTCTTGATATCCTCCTACCCTTTCCTTGGCTTTGACCCAAGAGCTAATTACTGCCCTTGAAAGAAGCCAAGACTCCGTGGAATAAGGTTTAAATCATGTGCACAGAAGGAGGCGTTCTGATTTGTTGTTATGAAACAATCTGTATCATAAAAAAGGAAGAACTGCTGCCAAATGCGACTTGTCAGACATTAGTTCTGAGTAAACATGTCTCAGTGCTAATGAGGGGGCTGATTAATTGATTCTGAAATGCTATAAGAGGCAACTTTCAGGAAATATTAGTCAGTATGGAAACACTTTCTATCTTTCATATTTAACCTGTTTTTGCTCTACC
The DNA here is from genome assembly GCF_006386435.1 of Epinephelus moara. Classification (NCBI taxonomy): domain Eukaryota; kingdom Metazoa; phylum Chordata; class Actinopteri; order Perciformes; family Serranidae; genus Epinephelus; species Epinephelus moara. The sequence goes on along the minus strand of NC_065509.1, from coordinate 2,317,792 downwards.
GCTCTGTATATAAGTTTTCTTCCTGCACCAAATCTCTCCATTATTGTCTATTTTTTTTTCTCCACACCTTTCTTACAGTCCATCTTTTTTTTTCCTGGTATTTATATACAGTATCTTCGCTCCTCTTTCTTTCTTTTTCTTTCTTTCTTTCTTTCTTTCTTTCTTTGTTACTCACAGCACTATGGACTTATTTCAGAGCCAGTCATCCAGTCTGAGGGGCAACAAAAGAGCCTGAAATCGATTACTCTCTCAGGTGGAGAGTACAGACACCCTCTTTGCTGGTATCACCCTCTTCTATTACTGACAATCCTCTTTCACTCTCCTTTTCTCTCTAAACCTATTAATCTATCCACATCTCTGTCTCTCCTATTTGTTATCCTCCCCCCTTGATGCACCTCTCATTCTTTCACCTCTTCAACCCTTCTTTTACTCTCTATTATACAGGCATACTACAACATTTTGGGAAAATGTGTTCATTTCATGCTTTAGCAAAAGTTAGAAAGGGTCAATATTAATTTCAAGCTTGTACCTCAGTTCGATACTGAAGTCAATTCATGACATCTTTAGCCTAGCTTTATACCAGGAGTGAGAGCAGAGCTGATGGAAAATCTGCTCACCACAGGAAAATAAATGTGGACAGTGGTGAGAAAGCTCCAGGAACATCTCGTGTAGAAAAAAATTGCTGGCTCTTTGGAATGTTGCTCATCTTTAAAGCAAGTGTCTATTTTTATATATTTTATACATCGGGTGTGTACAATGACTGCCATGCATCAATGCAATTTCATATATATTTTATTTTATTTTATCTTGTGTTAGTTGTTGTATGAGTGGGGGTGTGTATGGGTGTGTATGTATGAATTCACGTAATGTATGTAAAATCTTAAATGTCGCTGTGAGGGCACTTGAAATTTCACTGTATCACTGTATATAGTGACAATAAAGGCATCTTATCTTATCTAAGATGATGCAACTTTTAAAGTAATAACTCATAAAAGTATGAGTATCATCGGAGTAAAATGTGTTAATATTCTTACTGGTGATGAAGGAAAATTCTAATTTGGGTAGTTGTGTTCAGGTTTGAAATAACTTCCAATTAGGTCCCACCTGGTTTAGAAGCTGGTTTACAGTTTTTCACGATTGTCAACACACGTTTCTCAATACAATAACGGCTTTCTCAATACTGCACACACAAAACTGAAAACTGCACACACAAAATGCTAAACCTGACACTCCCTTTGCAAGAAGACTCTTGCCATCAAATCTCTACATTGTGTTCACAAAATGGAACTCATGTTTTCA
>NC_065509.1:2305009-2315590 GCF_006386435.1 Epinephelus moara | reverse complement strand
GTGTTTAGACAACAAGGTGATGTGCAATTGGCGTCAGAGTGTAAAGAAGGAAAGTCAGAGTCTAGGGGAGTCATAAGGGAGTGTGAAGTAGTGACAATTCGGGTCGAGCGAATGGTACGTGAAGTTAAGGTTGTGCAAATTGTGCCAAGGTTTAGATTTTTGTGTGTTAACAATCGTGAAAAACTGTAAACTGTATGGCCACAGACACAGATGATTTCATTGGCTGAACAGATACAGATATGGTGTACTTGCTCATCCCTAATTTTAAAAACACTCAATTTTACAAATGAACAGTTGGCATTGTAAGCAACAACACTCTTGCTTTATTTCAATACACACAGGAATTTGACTTCTATAGCCTGCCTTAATCTGGTGTGACCAGAACAGGGTTCCAACACATTTGTACTATTGAATTTTCAAAACCATAATATTTTACTAGGTGGCACGGTGGTACAATGTTTAGCACTGTCACCTCACGGCACCTAAGATAGGATTTGTAGCAACAATGTAGCATTGGAATGGAATTGATTCGAAAAGCAGTAATGTCATGGGGCCTGGCTATGGCAGGCATAAAATATGTGCTAAGGCTGGCAGTCTGCTGAGGGGCCTTTTGGTTGTCTTGATGTCTTTTCCCTGTAGCATGCTAACCGGAGCTGCTTCCCCCATGTTGCCTACTTCAAATGTTTTCAAATTTGCTTACATCCAGCATGGCTAAGGTCTACATCTCTGTTGCTCTCCCAAGCCATGTATTATTTGAATTTGAATTTGAATTTGAATTTATTAAAGGATAGCCCCTTGAGATGTAGCATCTCAAGGGGGTCCCTAGACAAACATATACATAGAACACAAGACAACATTACACTCCATTACATTATAGACATACACAACATATAACAAATACAAACTACAAACTTCTTGCTCACCCACTCCCACACACAACCCCTACCCACATATGTCTAACATACAAAATAGACAAATTGAATAACAAGGATCAATGATGTGAACATAAAAACATAAGAAGAATAAAGAAAACAAATTAGAAACAAGAGCAATTTGTTTTGAGATGGGAGTGTAGTGACATCCTGAAACAATGAAAAGAGGTAATAGAACGCAAAAAAGGAGGGAGGTTATTCCAATCTGATGGCGCTTTATATTGGAATGACCTTTTGCCAGCTTCTTTCGAGATTCTAGGAACAAAGAAAAATGGGCAGTTCATATGTCTAAGTGAGTATGGAGAATTGTATGGAGTCATAAGTTCTTTTAAATATGGAGGACAATGACAATAAACACATTTAAAAAGGAACTGAAGCCAATGAGATTGGCATCTTGATTTGGTTTGTAGCCAGTTCAACGAGTCAAACATAAAACAATGATGAGTTCTAAAAGGACATCTCAGAACAAATCTACATAAAGAATTAAATAATACAGTCAGAGATTTAAGATGAGTGTCTGAAGTGTTTTGGTAAACAATATCTGCGTAGTCAACAAGTGGTAGTATCAGTTGTGAGATTAGCCTTTTTCTGACATGAAATGTGAAACAATTGATTGAACAATAAAGTGAAACAAGACAGCCATATGCTTTTTTAACAATGTAATCAATATGAGGTTTAAAGGAGAGTTCCGGGTCAATCCAAAGTCCAAGATATTTAAATGTGTCAACTTTATCGACAGGAGATCCATCAGAAAAATAAATATGAAAATCAACTAGGTGGGATCGGAGGTGACGTATACTGAAGATCATACTGCAGGACTTCTTTTTGTTCAATACAAGTTTGTTCTTACAAAACCAGTCTTGAACCATATCAAAATCAAACTGTAAAGAGTTCTGGATTTGAGATATATCGGAGTTTGAGGTGTATATAAAAGTGTCATCAGCATATAAGTGGGTATGGCAGTTTGAACAAATATTAGGTAGATCATTGATAAAAACAGAAAAAAGAAGTGGACCCAATGTGGGGCCTTGCAGAACACCCTTTTCAGTAATTAAAAAGTCAGACTGATGACCCTGAAAAACAACACATTGACGACGATTGTGGAGATAAGCGTTAAACCAGAGAAGAGCATTTTGATCGAGACCAATAGCATAAAGTTTATCAAGAAGTAAATAGTGGTCAACCAGATCAAAAGCTTTAGACAGATCAATGAAGATTGCACCAGTAAACTGACCCTTATCATAGGAAGAGAACACATCATTTGTGAATTTCAACAGAGCTGTGGTAGTGGAAAAATTTGATCTGAATCCTGATTGAAATGGCGATAGAATATTGAATGAATTTAAGTACTGTGACAGTTGGTTAAAAATAAGCTTTTCAAAAATTTTTGCAGTCATGCAAATAATAGAAATATGACGATAGTTATTTACATCAGAGGAATCTCCACCTTTGAAAAGGGATTATTATACTTGTTGTGTGAAGGCCATACATCATTAAACATGCACTTCCCATACATTCACTGATAAGCAAAGTGCTAGTGTTTGCTAACTTAACTCACTTGTTAGACATTCCCACCACCACCAACTAGCAGCATACACCAATGTGTATCACGTAATACTAGTAATGTTTTAGTGTTCACGCAGAGCAGTGTCAGATTTTAAATTGGGAATACCAGGAACATATTTTGTGTAATGTTAGACATGCTTTAGGATTTTAATGAATACATTTAAACAATGCATATTCAAAACCTTTCCAGCTTTTTGGTCTGTTAATTCCAAACCATTTCCAGACCTGGAACAAAGTGTTTTTCTAATTACATAACATTTCCAGGAATTTTAGAACAATGTGAACCCTGCCAGGAGCTCATGGTGGCTGAGATAGCTGAATTCTTGCTTTTCAGACCTATGGTCAATCTTTTTTATCAGCCTTTTGCCTTTTTTTTTTTTTTTTTTTTTTTTTTTAATTTAACCTTTATTCAACCAGGAAGGGTCCCATTGAGTTACGGTAACTCTTCTTCCAGGGAGTCCTGGCCAAGACTGGCGGCAAAAGTTACAAGTACACAAAACACAAGACAATGGACACATACTAAGACCACAAGAACACAAGTCTCACATACTAAACATACTAGAACACAAAGTCAATGACAACACATTACACTCAGTAAGACACATAACAAGGCAAAACAGACATACTATTGAAAGGCACCAAGTTAGAAGCAGTGACACTGTTCAGTAAAGGTTGATTTTAAAAGGTTTTTAAATATGTTGAAAGATGGAAGTGACTCCAGATTTAAGGTGTTTTGGAGTTCATTCCAGGCGTATGGTGCATATGAAGAGAAAGCTGTTTTACCGAGTTCTCTTCTTGTTGAAAGAGTGGTTAATAGTATTTTTTCTGAAGAATGTGTGCTGTAAACACTAGTATGATATGTAAGTAGATTTAAAATGTAGAGGGGTAATTTACCCATTAGTGCTTTTTACAGATAGATATAAAAATAGGAAGAGACAGGGTTTGACATGGAGCCAAAAGAAGTGGGTCAAACTCAAACCCTGGCTGCTGCAATGGACTCAGCAAGTGATGTAGTGGAGGGTATGCGCAAAATGCAGGGTATACTCTCCTCTTTTTCTGACCATTTACAGTGTACCTACGAGAGATGTACAGTTTTTTTGCCACTATCCAATATGCTGGTACATAAATCTTATCTGGCCGACAAACAATACCTATACTGATATATCCACTTTTTTTCCCCAGCTAATTTTAGTGATCATTAAGTCTATTCTGTAGTGAAATGAACATCATATTATGCATACATACTCTTATCATGATGGTCCACCAGCAAATGGACAAATGAAATAGAAAGCTTTTCAATGATAGTGCTGTCGCAAAATTTAAGGAAGTGATTCCTTCGTGTTAAATTTAATACCATGTCCTTCAGTAACATAGTTTTCCCGTACCAACTTTAAATTCTCCCGAATTGATCATCTTATCGATAGCGCCATAGGCTCGCTGCAAACAACACCCGACTCTGTAGCACCTCTTAAAAAGAAGTTAACAAAGCAAAGAAAGTTCGAGCACCTCTTAAAAAGAAGTTAACAAAGCAAAGAAAGTTCGTTCCTTGGTACAACTCTCAAACCCGTAAGTTAAAACAAATATTGCGAAAATTTGAAAGGAATTGGCGATTAACCAAACGGGAAGAATCTCGTTTAGTCTGGGCAGACAGTCTCAAAATGTATAAGAGGGGCCTCCGCAACGCCAGAGCAAACTATTACTAAGCATTAATAGAAGAAAATAAGAACAACCCCAGGTTTCTTTTCAGCACTGTAGCCAGGCTGACTGAGAGTCACAGCTCTATTGAGCCTTGTATTTCTTTAGCCCTTAGCAGTAACAATTTTAAGAGCTTTTTTAATGACAAAATTCTAACTATCAGAGGCAAAATTCATGACCTCCTGCACTCAAATGGAACAAATCTGCCCTCAAACACAGCTGTAAGACCTAATATATATCTAGATAGCTTCTCCCCGATTTCTCTTCAACAATTGACCGCAGTGATTTCTGCATCTAAATCATCAATGTGTCTCTTAGACCCCATCCCAACTAGGCTACTTAAAGAAGTCTTACCTTTAGTTAACACTCACTTATTAGACATGATCAGTATATCCTTATTAACAGGCTATCTACCACAGTCCTTTAAGGTAGCTGTAATTAAACCTCTTCTAAAAAAGCCCACCCTAGATCCAGAGGTGTTAGCCAACTATAGACCAATATCTAATCTTCCCTTTCTTTCAAAGATCCTTGAGAAAGTAGTCGCAGATCAGCTGTGTGATTTTCTTCATGATAATAATTTATTTGAGGAATTTCAGACAGGATTTAGAGTGCATCATAGCACTGAGACGGCACTAGTTAAATTACAAATGATCTTCTGATTGCTTCAGACAAAGGACTCATCTCTGTACTTGTTTTATTAGATCTGCGGCATTTGACACAATTGACCATCAAATTCTGCTACAGAGACTGGAACATTTAATTGGCCTAAGCTGGTTTAAATCTTATTTATCTGATCATTTTCAGTTTGTTCATGTTCATGATGAATCATCTCTAAATACTAAAGTTTGTTTCGGAGTTCCACAAGGTTCTGTGCTCGGACCAATCCTATTCACTCTATACATGCTTCCCTTAGGTAACATCATAAGAAATCACTCTGTAAATTTCCAATGCTATGCGGATGATACACAATTGTATTTATCAATGAAGCCAGAAGAAAGTAATCAATTCATAAATAAACTACAAAATTGCCTTAAAGACATAAAAACCTGGATGAGCTCCAATTTCCTGATGTTAAATTCAGACAAAACTGAAATTATTGTTCTTGGCCCCAAACAACTCAGAGACTCTTTATCTGATGACATAGTTTCTCTGGATGGCATTGCTCTGACCTCTAGCCCTACCGTAAGAAATCTCAGAGTAATATTTGATCAAGATTTGTCTTTTAACTCCCATTTAAAACAAACTTCATAGACTGCGGTTTTTCATCTGCGTAATATTGCGAAAATTAGGCCTATCCTGACCCGAAAAGATGCAGAAAAATTGGTCCACGCTTTTGTTACCTCAAGGCTGGATTACTGTAATTTCCTATTATCAGGTAGCTCTAATAAGTCTTTAAAAAGTAGGAGAACAGAAGTAGGGGAACACTTTGGGCCTCTGAGAGAGCAGTGTTCCCCCACTCCCCAAAGTGGGGCAACACTTTTTTAAGCGGCNAAAATGAATAAATAAAATAAAAATCAACCAGCCACCCTCCTCCCCTGACAAGTAAAGAACAGTCCCTAAAGTGCGGTGAGGTTTGTGGACCGTTATCTGCCACAGAGAGAAATGTGAACGGCTCGTTTTTCCTCTGATACGCCACATACTTGTGTGGCGTCACAGCTCAGTTGTCCAGGTACTACTGGGCAGTCATGACACCAAGAAGAGGGAATTACTGGACCTGGAGTCGGACTTCTGTCGCAAGTAAGCCGTTATGTTGCGGCGCGGAGCACTATGAGCCTCCGCCGTATTTGACCGCCGTATCCTGTCTGTGACCCCCGTTCAACCCACAACTGGCAGGATTTGATTTCCTTTCTGCTGCTGGTTGAAATATGTACTCACACAGCGAGCTGACTGATTTAATTTGCATGCACAAAACTATTTTTAGTCGCAAATGCGAGTAAAATGCTCGCATGTAGCAAATCACTGCCGACAAGTAAAAAGACATAAATAATAACTTTCACTGCTCAAAGATACTTACATGTCTGGAAAACAAACCACTACAGCAGCATATTGAGTGCCAGGTGGCCGGCACGCGCCGTTATTAACCAGCCGGGACGGCGCATGGACACTCACTGTCTTGCGATTGGACTTTGAACTATCATAGGCTCCTGTGGAGTTTTAGTACCGCGGTCTACCGTGACCAGTATACCCTGCAACACTAGTGACATCAGCCAATACTCTATGTAGTTTTTAGATGCGAAAAGTTCTAGACCCATGCAAATTAGTTCCGGAACGCACCAGGGCCTTTTCTGAAAAGATCCTGGTACGCGTTCCAGTACGTTCCGGCTCAAATTAAGCACTGGCAGGCTCTGTCATATCTTAGAGAGCTCATTGTGCCATATTATCCCACCAGAACACTGTGCTCTGAGAATGCAGGGTTACTCGTGGTCCCTAAAGTCTCCAAAAGTAGATCAGGAGCCAGAGTCTTCAGCTATCAGGCTCGTCTCCTGTGGAATCATCTTCTTGTTGCGATCCAGGAGGCAGACACTGTCCCCACATTTAAGACTAGACTAAAGACTTTCCTCTTTGATAAAGCTTATAGTTAGGGCCCGTTCAGACTTGCCTTATACCTAGTTAGGCTGTGTTAGTCCTAGTCTGCTGGAGGACCTCCTATAATTCACCGGGCATCTCTCTCCCCCTCTCCCTCTCCCTCTCCCTGTCCCCCTCCCCCTCTCTCTGTCTCTCTCTCTCTCTCTCTCTCTCTCTCTCACTTTTGCTAACACTCATGTCCTGTTACTGCATCTTGCTAACTCGGCCATACTGCATGTCACTAACTCAGCTTCTTCTCCGGAGCCTTTNGACCCTCGCAGCGGATAAGGAAAAACTCCCCAAAAAAAACCCTTTAACGGGGGAAAAAAACGGTAGAAACCTCAGGAAGAGCAACTGAGGAGGGATCCCTCTTCCAGGACGGACAGAAATTCCTTTGTGCTCCACTGTCTCGCAGGTTAACTTATATCACAGCGGTGCCTGGATAGTATGACGTGTGTGGTTGTGCTGCTGCCGTGGTCCTGCCTGATGTCTCCTGCTGCTGCTGTTATCATTAGTCATACTTCTACTGTTATTATACACATATGATTATTGGCACTATCATATATTAATATTATAATAATAATTACGGCTATTGTGGTACAATACGTTGAATGTATATATTATTACTTTCATTAATATTGTCGTAAGCTACTGTCATTAGTGTCTGTCCTGCATCTCTCTCTCTTTTTTTCAATTGAAAAAAATTGAAGTCGATTGGATGAAATCCCTAGGACTAGTTCGTTAAAATACAACATGTGGAAATCACGCCAAAATGACAAGTCAAAATCAAAATGGCCGACTTCCTGTTTGGAGTAGACCATTGGTGCCAGAGACTTTTATGTGGGCCTGTACAACATACACATGTGTACCAATTTTCATGTTCCAACTCCAAAAAAACTCCTATGGGGAGGGGTTTTTGAAAATTTCAAGGGGGCGCTATAGAGGTATTTTGTCCCCCCCATGGGCGACGCCCCTATCAGATGCAAGAGCTCACCATTCTTGACCTGTGTATCAATTTTCATGAGGAGATGAGGTCGTTGAAGCCATCAAAAACATAAACGTATTTGGTGGCCAGGGATTGATAGACGCCACGGGGCCACACGGACACCATTAGACGTAGCTTCACAGCGTTCATAAGGTAGCTTCACCAACTTGTTCTGCATTCATTAGAAGTGGAATGAAGTTGATGCGGTCAAGTTTGTGTCATCAGTACATGTTAAAGTAAAAACTGGTCACTTCCTGTTACCACCAGGTGGCGTTATGAGTAAGGTGGGATATTAATATATCTGGCCGTTCAGGGCGGAGCCATCATCATGTCCAGCAAGTTTGAAGCTGCTGAGATCAAGTATGTGGGCGTGAAAGCCATTTGAAATTTGATGGTGAGAAATGAAAAATCGCCAAAATTTGTCATGCCCTAGCAGCCACGCCCCTTGACATAGAGAAAAGCTTTTAATAACTTTTGATCAGCATGTTCTCAGGATGATCTGTACCAAATTTGAAGTTGATCGGACGAAATCCCTAGGAGGAGTTCGTTCAAAAATGTAAAAAATTCAAATCACAATGGCTGACTTCCTGTTGGGTTTAGGGCATGGCTCCAAGAGGATTTTTTGTGCGTCTTGGCATGTTCTATGAGCCCACCATTTTTCATGCCTATAGGTGAAACTCACAGGCGGGGCTTGAGGCATGAAATTTTCTGGGGAGCCATTTGGTGCGTGGTGAGTGCACTAATTATACATCATGTTTTTATACATCAAATATACACCACAGCATTTAACTTTCAGATAAATCAGAAGATAACTGTTTGAGACCTACTTCCTGTCACCACTAGGTGGTACTATGAGTATCAGAAAATATGGTCATATAAATGTTTTCAGGACAGGACTAATATGATGGAGATCGGAACATTTACGCCAAAAATATTGCAATTTCCTGTTGCATGGTGAGACATCAAAATTAAACCCTTTGCAGCACGCGTAGACACTAATGATATTATGTTTGTGTACATCAAATACAGACCACAGCACTGAAATTTCAGGTTAATCCAAAGATAAGTGTCTGGTAAGAAGTACTTCTTTTCACCACTAGGTGGCGCTATGACTATCACAGAATATTGTCATATAAATGTGTTCAGGGTGGGACAAATATGAATCATGTCAAGTTTGGTGGAAAACGGACCATTTACTCCAAATTTATAGCAATTTCCTGTTTCATGGCGAGACATCAAAACTAAACCCTCTGCAGCGCGCGTAGACACTAATGATATGTCACATTTGTGTACATCAAATATAGACCACAACATTGAAATTTCAGGTAAATCCAAAGATAAGTGTCTGATAAGAAGTACTTCCTTTCGACACTGGGTGGCGCTATGACTATCACGAAATTTGGTTATGTAAATGTGTTCAAGGCGGGACCAGTATCAATCATGTGAAGTTTGGTGGGTATCGGACCATTTACGCCAAAGCTACAGATATTTCTTTTTTCATGGCGAGACCTCAAGATTCAACACTCCGCAGCAGGCACGCCATTCAACATTGGGCAGATCCTGTGATAACTTTTGTTCACAAAGTAGTCAGGCTCAAATTAACCAAGTTTGGAGTAAATCTGATTAAATCTGTAGGACAAGTTTGTCAATTTACAAGCCCTGGAAATGACAAAAAATGCTCAAAAGTGGCTAAAGTAAATTCAAAATGGTGGACTTCCTGTTGGGTTTGGAGCATGGCATGTACGTGATAGAGTGTTACAGATGCCTACCAAGTTTCATACATGCAGGTCAAACCAGCTTTGGGGGCTGCTTAATTGAAATATTCTAGGGGGTGCTGTTAAGCCATCTTGGTGCATCAAAGCACAAAAATCACATCAGACAACAGGACTTTCAACCTGTGATGTGTATGCCACACTTGGTGAGTTTTCAAGCATCCCTTGTCCCTTCAAAACAACATCGTGTTTGATGGCGAACAAGGCGGCGCCACGGTGACAGCGTTTGATGAAAACTCAAAAGCTTAATTTTTAAGTATCATCAAGGTCTAAGGACTTAGACCAGCAAGTTTGAGGTGGGTCTGATTAACCTGCTAGAAGAGGGACATCAAAGAATGTGTAAAGTAGCTTTCTGTTGCCAGTAGGTGGCGCTATGACGGTGATTCAAAATTCCTCTGTAGATGTGTTCAGGGCTGGACTGTCATCATATGTGTGAAGTTTTGGCAAGATATTCCCACGTGGAGTCAAGTTACAGCAACGTTTATCATGACGGCGAAACATCAAAGTTCGCCGCCAGGCCGTGGCCACGCCCTTCGACGAAAAGTCACAGTTTCCACAATAAAGCATCATCAACGTCTTATGACTTTTTTCGCCAAGTTTGAAGTGGATCTAGTCAAGTCTGTAGGAGAAGTCTAAAACATGACATTTCCCATTGCCAGTAGGGGGCGCTATGTTTATCTCTAATTATTGACATGTAGATGTGTTCAGGGTGGGACTGGCATCAATCCTGTGGTCACACGCATTGACGAAAACTCAAGCTTTTGATAACTTTTCATCTTCAAGGTCTTGGGATTTGACAGACCAAGGTTTGAAGTCGATCGGATGAAATCTCTAGGACTAGTTCGTTCATTTAGGACCCCTGAAAATGGCCAAAAATGCACCAAAATTGCACAGTAAATTCAAAATGGCCGACTTCCTGTTGGGTTCAGGGCGGGACTAATATGAATCATGTGAAGTTTGGTGGAGATTGGACCATTTATGCCAGAGCTACAGCAATTTCGTTTTTCTAAAGTCTAAAACATGACATTTCCCATTGCCAGTAGGGGACGCTATGTTTATCTCTAAT
>NC_065509.1:2298233-2304509 GCF_006386435.1 Epinephelus moara | reverse complement strand
GCTACGATCAAGTATGTGGGCGGGAGAGCCGTTCCAAATTCGATGGCAAGAAAACGGAAAGTCGCCAAAATTTGTCACCCCCTAGCTGCCACGCCCCTTGACATAGAGAAAAGCTTTTAATAATTTTTGATCAGCATGTTCTCAGGATGATCTGTACCAACTTTGAAGTCGATAGGACGAAATCCCTAGGACAAGTTCGTTCAAATGTAAGTTATGGAAATCGCCGTAACGAAAAAATTCAAAACAAAATGGCCGACGTCAAGAGACTTTGTGCGTCTTGGTATGATACATGTGCGTACCAAATTTCGTTTGCCTACCGCAAACTAACCCCAATGGGAGGGTATTTTGAAAATTTGTAGGGGGCGCTGTTTCGCGCCGACCATGTGCAACCGCCCAAAAATATCGAATTTCGGATGTGGCCAGACAAATGTGGAAAGTTAGAAGCATTTTCAAGTTTGGGAAAGGGCCGAAATTGGGGCACGAAATGTCGCAAGAATAATAATAATAATAAACAGCGCGATTTCAATAGGGTCCTCCGTGGACGACTTCGTCGTCGCTCGGGCCCTAATAAACAGCACGATTACAATAGGGTCCTACAAACGACTTCGTCGTCGCTCGGGCCCTAATAATAAACAGCGCGATTGCAATCGGGTCCTCACGGACGACTTTGTCGTCGCTCGGGCCCTAATAATAAAAATAATAATAATTAAAGCTGCAAGCAGCGATGAACGGGCCCTCGCACCTTCACGCAACTCGGGGGGGCTGGCAGGACGCCTTCTAGCGCGTCAGCTCATTTCTGTCAAAGTTGGACATCGCATGCAGGAGTGACTCTGCATATCCTTGATACAGTGCTGGAATGACATATTTCACATTTTGTATCACTTCCTCTTTCCACTAGAGGGAGTTAGAGAGCACACTTATTATACATCATGTTTTTATAGATCAAATATACACCACAGCATGTAACTTTCAGATAAATCGAAAGATAAGTGTCTGATAAGAAGTACTTCCAGTCACCACTAGGTGGCACGATGAGTATCAGGACATATGGTAATGAAAATGTGTTCAGGGCAGGACTAATATGAATCATGTGACTTTTGGTGGATATCGGACCATTTATGCCAAAGCTACAGCAATTTCGTTATTTATAAGGAGACCTCAAGATTCAACGCTCAGAAGCGGGCGTGCCATTCAACATTGGGCAAATCCTGTAATAACTTTTGGTCACAACGTAGTCACACTTACATACACCAAGTTTGGAGACAATCTGATTAAATCTGTGGGACAAGTTTGTTCATTTACAAGCCCTGGAAATGGGCAAAAATGCACAAAAGTGGCAAAAGTCAATTCAAAATGGCGGACTTCCTGTTGGGTTTGGAGCATGGCTCCAAGAGACTTTTTTGTACGTGATAGAGTGTTACAGGTGCCTACCAAGTTTTGGGGGCTGCTTAATTGAAATATTCTAGGGGGCGCTGTTGAGCCATCTTGGTGCACCAAAGCACAAAAATCACATCGGACAATAGGACTTAGTTTCCACATTGTCTGGGCGCCCTCGATGGAAAACATATCTACATCCAGCCCCCAGCCCACAGCAGTAGCACATGGTTCAATTATAAAAGCAGATTTTCAGTTCTTATGATGGCTGCTGCAGATGCACATTATAAGTTCATTTATGTTAGTGTTGGTGCTCGGGGAGGGTCTCAGATGCTGGGCTCTTTGCCCATTCTGACCTGAAGAGAGCATTGGACCGGACTCTCCTGGATGTCCCGTCTCCCGAAAAGCTCCCTAGTTCCGAGGTTGTGTGTCCCTACATGTTTGTGGGGGATGAGGCTTACCCTCTTAGAACAGACCTGATAAAGCCCTACCCATACAGGCAGCTGGACCAGAACCACAGGATCTTCAACTACAGGCTCTCACGAGCACGGTGAGTTGTAGAAAATGCCTTTGGCATTCTGGCTAATAGGTTTAGAGTATTCCGCGCTACAATTATGCCTTCACAACTTCCTTCGTCAGCATCGTTCAGAGGCCTACATGCCACCAGCGCTGGAAGACTGGGAAGATGCAGACCACAGGGTCCATGAAGGAGCTTAGAGGAGACATGGCCTGGAGGCCATGGAGTGTGTGCAAGCAGGAAGGGCACGGACACCACCCTCACTGCCAAGCACCAGCGCAATCTCCTGAGAGACTTCTTTGTGTCACCTGCTGGCCAGGTACCATGGCAAAAAGACTACATTTAAAAAAGAGAGGTTTTCTTTAACCATATTCTGTTACTGTGTTGCCTATGTTATGTGTAAATATGTGTTTTCAGAAACATACTTACTGTTTAGCTGTAAAATGAGATTGTTTGTTACCCAGCTGCCATGTTGAAAACTGCAGAGTGAGGATCAATCACCAGCCAACTCGCGGTATGTCACCTACTACATCACCCACCAGCTGGAGGGTGAGTGGTCCGTTGCGTCCTGATCACTCTGTTTACCATTATGGAATGTAGCCAAGAACCTTTAGCTACTTATTTGTTCCTATTTTAAAGGTACTTAAATATTTTTGTTTGTACTACTAAGATTGCTTTACTGTTTAATACAGCTTTTTTGTTTAGTATTTTGAAACTGAAAATGTAAATGATTATAAATCAAAATAGTACAAATGATTATTTATGATGAAAATAAAATGACTATCCAGCACCACATTTCATATATTTATTTTAGCCTTTTCAACATATAAAGGCATTACAGTACATCTCAACATTACAAATGTAAAACATTTATATTCATATCATTTTAGAAACAAGGGTGCCTGAGAACACAATATCACAAAATAGAATTTTTATAAGTGATAGAAAGTAGACAAACTACATGTAGCCAGCTATAGTTGTCACTGCTACTACAAATCGTGTAACATTCCTTTTTTAAAAGATAAGATTCTTTAATTCTCATTGCAAACAATGGAATTTTGTTCGGCAGCAATCCACTCCAATTAGCAGCATATCAATTGTGTAACATTTCTATAAATTTGTGTAGATGGTCCCTGAGTAGTAGGGGCGACATGATGATGGGTTTGTGACAGTATTGGTGTGTGGGAGGTGAGCAGGAGTTTGTGCAGGTGAAAAGGTTGGATGTGGAACAGGTGGCAAAAGTGTGGATGGTTGCTGTCTGCTTCCTGGGCCTCAAACAAAGCATTCATTATTTTTCTTTTTACATTTGTCTGAATGGCCACATTTTTATTAGCCTGAGCTCATCCGCAACCTGATTTCCAGATGAAGTGTAAGCATCAGGAGCGGGCTTGGACACAATGGAAGCTGACATCTGCTGCAATAGCTTCAGTTTATGATGCTCTACTGTTTCCTCCCCTCTGCGGAGACTTGAACCAGGCCTGGAAGGGGGAGGAGAAGGACCATCTTCCTGTTGGGTGGAGGGTTGTGGTCCTGTGGTAGACATGAACACTTATGAGCACCATACAGAAATGAATAAAACTAGGGAACAAATAAATAAATACATTCCAATAAAAAATATTATGCAGTGAGACATAAAATATCAGATCAAACTAATTGACAATTTGAAATACTTGTTAAGTTGCCTGACTTTGTTGCTCCTAATTTGCACAAAAACCTACTAAGCATCCATAACACTGCCCTGATTATGCTGTCACTTTTCCCAAACCAGCATTACAGTATGTGACTCTTTCACCTGTTACACAGTGGGATGGGGCATGGATTTATTGTATAGGTCACAGATACATTTACAAATATATTATTGTTTCTCTTGTTTATCTGTCTAAGAGAAATGAGAGACAAAGATGGTTCAAAGAGGATCTAAATTATCACCCGTCTATCAAAACTGAAAGGACAGAAGTGCTATTTATCCACAGATTTTCATAGTGCAACTGCATGGGAAAAGTTACTAGATTGTTTGAATTAAAACAACTAACCACAACCAGATAATATACAAGTAAATGAAAAATGTAAACAAAACCATGAGTGTACCTTGTGTAGCAATATCAGACATGTTGTCCTCATTGCTGGCGTGGTCATTCATGTCACGCTCGTCACTCAACAAGTCCTTGATGGATTGATCAAGCTGAAAGACAGTCAAATGTCAGTGGTGTGCCTAGTCATGTATCCATCAACAGAGTATTGCTAAAACAAATGATTAGGCTCTATGCACAACTCCACTACTTCCTGAAATTAAAGCAGGTCTTTTATTTCCTGCTTTATTGGCAAAAATGATTAATCCAGGTGTGTCAACAGTCACAACAATGATCAGGGACAACTGGATTAATCGGTCAGGCCAATAATGTAAGACAGGAAATAAAAGACCTGCTTTAATTTCAAGGAGTAGTGGAGCTGTGCATAGAGCCTATTGTAACTTACTGGGAAAAGTTGTGTAGTTAAAACTATCATACAATTACCTCATTAAACGTTTGTGCAGTCACATACAGTGCATTGAACCCAGAGTAGTTGGTGACTGAATATATGATTTTTTTTTTTTGAAAGATACTGGTTTACCAAGGAAACTGTTTTGGAGCTTAACAGGATGATTGGACCAAGTGTCAAACACGGCAGTGACACAAATGCAGCTGTTAAGCTAACTAGTAATGTTTTTGCAAGCTAGCAACAATGTTACATTTTAATGGGAAAAGCACACGTTGAAAGAGTTAACAGTTATTCCCCCACTCATACTGGTGTGCTTACACTGCTCTCTCTGCCTTGACGTCAAACACTTCTCCCCACTTCCACTGGGTTGAGGCTTCAAAAGTTTAGTGTACATTCATGGTCCTGCCACAGGTCAGCCAGAATATCTTCTATCTCCTCTGTCCAACGCACCTTCCTGCTCTGCTGCTCCTTCGCGGTCGCCATTTCCGTCTCTAGGTACGTCCGGCCTCTTCTTCTTCGTCTGCTTCTTTTACGGCAGTTGGCATCCACTTCCGGCGTTATCCCGATAAAATTCAAACATGTTTGAAAATAATCGGGTCGGCCGCGACGAGTCTGTGAGCCTATTGTGGAGTTTAAGATTCATCTTTCACCCGCTCACAGCAGAAGATAATCTGGGCTGAACATCGGGGCCAATCAAGGTCTGAGACCCGATTTATCCGCCGATTGTCAGGAGGGCCAAATCTGGGTCAAATCAGCCCAAGAATCCTGTAGTGTGAGCCAGGCTTAAGTGGAGTGGGTTGAAGAGGATTTGAAGATTTTCCCATAGGAAAGACATTGGGCCAAAAATTGCTGAAAAAAGTTTAATATCATAAAAAGTATAAATAGCAGAACTATGAAAAGTAATAGCAATGAGCTGAACGTTTTGGTAGTGGAACGGTAATCTGTATCACAAAAAATGCAGAAGGAGTAGCGAACCGAAAAACAAAGAAATAATAAGAATAAAGAAAAAAGTGGCTGCAGAAGCAACCACACTAATAAAGAATGTAGAAGAGTGGCTGCAGAAGCAACCACACTAATAAAGAATGTAGAAGAACATAGGTTGTGAATGTTGTTGCATTCATACCCAATAATAATAAAGAATGTAGAAGAACATAATAATAATAACTAGAAAATGCATTTCCTGCGGAACATGCATGTGGATGCTGAATGCTAAAAATAATTCAAGACCATGGCTGAAAATGCATGAAAGAAAATGCTGAAAGTGCAGAAATATCAATCAAATTGCCACAAACATCTGAAAAGCCTCAGAAAGATATAGATATATATAGATATAGATATAGATTATAGACCAATATCTAATCTTCCCTTTTCTTTCAAAGATCCTTGAGAAAGTCGTCGCAGACCAGCTGTGTGATTTTCTCCATGATAATAATTTATTTGGAGAATTAAAATTACAAATGATCTTTTGATTGCTTCAGACAAAGGACTCGTCTCTGTACTTGTTTTATTCAATCTTAGTGCGGCATTTGACACAACTGACCATCAAATTCTGCTGCAGAGACTGGAACATTTAATTGGCCTAAAAGGTTCTGAACTAAGCTGGGTTAAATCTTATTTATCTGATTGTTTTCAGTTTGTTAATGTTCACGATGAATCATCCTTACGTACTAAAGTTTGTTTTGGAGTTCCACAAGGTTCTGTGCTCGGACCAATCCTATCCATTCTATATATGCTTCCTTTGGGTAACATCATTAGAAATCACTCTGTAAATTTCCATTGTTATGCGGATGATACACAATTGTATTTATCAATGAAGCCAGAAGAAAGTAATCAATTAACTAAACTTCATAATTGCCTTAAAGACATAAAAACCTGGATGAGCACCAATTTCCTGATGTTAAATTCAG
>NC_065509.1:2282789-2297962 GCF_006386435.1 Epinephelus moara | reverse complement strand
TCCCTAAAGTCTCCAAAAGTAGATCAGGAGCCAGAGCCTTCAGCTATCAGGCTCCTCTCCTGTGGAATCATCTTCCTGTTGCGGTCCGGGAGGCAGACATTGTCTCCACATTTAAGACTAGACTTAAGACTTTCCTCTTTGATAAAGCTTATAGTCAGGGCCAGCCCAGGCTTGCCTTGTACCAGCCCCTAGTTAGGCTGACTTAGGCCTAGTCTGCTGGGGGACCTCCTATAATACAATGGGCACCTTCTCTCTCTCTCTCTCTCTCTCTCTCTCTCTCTCTCTCATGTCCTATTACTGCATCTTGCTAACTCGGCCATAATGCATGTCACTAACCCGGCTTCTTCTCCGGCGCCTTTGTGCTCCACTATCTCGCAGGTTAACTTATATCGCTCTGGCATTGACGGATCCTCTACACAGAAACAACAAAATCTTGACAACAGAATTAGAAGAAGCAGAATGCTATTTATTTCCACATGGAGAAACTGCTGACTTTTGCATAAAGAGATTTTCATATTTAATTTCCCTGTATTGTCTTTAGTGGCCTAAAGGTCTGTTGTCACAAAGGACAGTCTGACATTCAGGAAGACTGGTTGTCTTACTTTGCCACGGGTGATTTTACTTTTTACATCAGTGATTATTTGACCTTTTTTGGAAAAGACTTTCTCACAGGGTACAAACATGGCCTTAATACACAGACGAGACAATTCGGCTGTCACACCAAAGGGTCAGAGGTCACAAGCAGAAAGGGTTTATTCAAGTAAACACACACCTCCAATAATGCATCACCAGCAGTGGTCACATTTGTGTCTATTTGTTCGCTCAACAGTCTGGTAGCTAACGTAGGTATGGTGGCATCTTTACATTAGATTTCCACCTTGTAGCATCCAGCTAAAGCTCTGCTATGCCAATTACTTTCTAAGCTGCTCTTGATACATCAGAGGCATGTATATATATATATATATATATATATATGTATATATATACATATATACTCTTTTTTACTTTTTTATTGGGCAGTGAAGGGCAGTTCTTGGTTGATATCCTTCTTGCTTTGAAAATAGGAGAAAAGACAAGAAACAACTTTTTTTTAGGAAATACAGTTACAGTTATTTCTTTTAAATAGAGAAGAGAAAATTGATATCAATGTCATGTGCAATAACTACCAAGTCGGGACATAATTACTTTCCTACAGCATAAAGACTGAAACATTTGATTTACAGAAATATTGATCACTTTTAAGAACTGTTGTTCAACCTGTTAGTCGAACAATTACTTTTTTATTTTTGGTATTCAAAATGTATTGACAATTTCTATGTCTTCTGGGTGGTTTTCATGTAAGCCTGTGCAGGTTTCTACCACACCTCCACATGCACCTTTTTAAAATATTTTTTATTCCCTTTTGTTTTGTATTAATGTATGTGAAACAAATAAATAAATATATATCCTGTCTTTTTCAAAAGATTAAAAGATATGCCTGCTGACAGATTTAACCCACTACTAATAACTGTCTAATTATTTTAACTTTTTCTTCTAACCTTACCTTAACACCATCTTGTGGTTTTAGAGGTAGTTAAGAGCTACTTAGGCTGATGTGGCAAATAACAGCTTAAGCACAGTGGCTGTGAGCAGTTTCCTGGAGTCTTGTCACAGTGAGGTTGTGAGTTGTGGTGACATTTTGGTCTGCATAAAGAACAAAACCTTTGTTCACTGACCACACATTATCGGTAGGAATGCACGATAATATCGGCACATAATCGATATAAGCCAATATCAGCTGTAAAATGAACTATCAATCTATCTATCATCAGCCAACATGCTTTTTCTTATTTTGCAAAATGAATGAATATTAGCTACACTGAAAAGTATTGTATTTCATGTCTCCATCTGCTGGTGGGCCATCATGATAAGAGTATTCATGCATAATATTATGTTAATTGCTGTTAAGAAGAGACTTGATGATCACTAAAATTAGGTGGAAAAAATTGGATATATCAATATCAGTATCAGTTATCGGTCAAATGAGTTTTTATATATTGGCATATCGAATATCGGCAAAAAATCCAAGATTGTGCATCCCTAATTAACTGGCAAGCAGCGCTATTGCCGGAGATGTAGAAGTACAATGACATGGATGGATAAGCTGCTGTTTGTCACAAAACAGCTCCAACACCTAACACCATCTAAAACTGCAAGTGGTAATTTCAGTGCATGTATGGGATTTATGTAATAAGACAGCATCAAAAGTAATAATAAAATATGATGATACATTTTATTTTATTTTTATTTAAAACCTGCTGCATACTACCACCGGACAAATACAGTTATAACCCGTTTTTCACCAAAATTAGCGTGTGTAAGCAGATTTCAGAAACACTTGAAAATCTGCTACAAATAGGCAAGAGACTCCTTTCCCATTGCCAGTAGACTAGAGCCATGTACACAGCTTTGCAGAAGAAAAGCACACCATTTTGTTTTACTGGTGTACTACATTCAACATCACGGACAGGCTGGAAAACAGGTCAGTAAACAGTAGAAAGCAGCATGAAGGCCAGTGGAAACATCACAGTGGTTACTCATTTATATATTTCGTACATATTCAGTATCTTTCAAACTCAGCACAGACTAATTTGGATCAATGTTTGAATGCTGCTTGGACGGATATGGAAGGTATATTGTGGTGCTGCATCATTGCATCTCGCTGGTAGGGGGCTTAAATTAATGCCTTCACAGGTGTTGTATTTCCATTAGAGACAGCCAGAACCTATAAATACTCGTCATGACTATTGCAGCCATTTTACTTGGATGTGAATTCTGATTGTAACTTTTCCCATTACATTGAAACGTCCCGAAAAATACCACTGAGGGACTTCAGCTCGTTCAAAATTCTGCAGCCTGGCTATTACAAAGAGCAAAGAACAAAGAGAAGAGAGCACATCAGGCCAGTCTCAACTGCTCTGCACAGTAGAGGCTGACATTTTTTCGGGAGTCCCTCGGGTCACGTGATTCCCGTGGGATTCCCACGGGATGGGAATCAGTTTCACTATTCGTCACGTGATTGGGACGGGATGGGAAAAAAGTCAACGGGAGCGGGCAGGACTGGGAATCATAATTAGGCCTGTAGCGATATGCGATGCACGGTAAATTAAAAGGGATTAATTGCCATATTCATGTGTGTTTGTTATCCTCGTCTCTCTCCACCAAAGAGACTGGACGACAAAAGCGTTCACTGCCGTGCATTGTCTGGCAGCCAGGTGAGTTGGTTCATTAGTGTAATGAACAGAGGGAAAGCTCTTGTCATCGATTGTCTTTGTCTCTGTAGGGGAGGCGGGGCTATGGGCTACACACACACACAGTGCGATCTTCGTGAGGGGGAGACGAGGTGGAGAAAAAAATAACAGTTGAGCGTAAGGGAAAGACAGGGAACTTGTTCCTAAACCCAATGCCAAGGCCCCTGTGTGGGAGTGTTTTGGATTTAAACCAAATGACAGAGGGGAGCCCAGCAATCTGGACAAGCCGGTATGCCGGGTTTGTTCTAAAACCATCTCAACAAAAAGAAGGAAGATGACCAACTTAAGCTTAACTGCACACCTGAGAGTGAGAGACTGACAGTCTATTTTTTTTGTATTTATTTATTTATTTCAATATTTTTACGTGTTATTTCGGATATGTAAATTTTCTTTTTTGCATTCCTAAATATTCTTGTTAGATAAATGTTTATTTCTCTTTAAAAGGGTGTACTTGCATCAATATGCCTTTATTCTCATTATATAAGTTTAAAAAATGGTCTAAAAACAACAAAATTACAACAATAACAAAAATGGTCTTAAAAGCACAATATTACGCAATATTGCATATCGCAATAATTTCTGACACAATTAATCGCCCAGCAAAATTTGTTATTGTGACAGGCCTAATCATAATAACAACAGTCAAGTTTTTGAAACTAGCTCCACCTCCAGAAGCTACAACAGTAACATGCTACTCTAACACCGATGCTTCAGTATAAATAATCTAATGATGTCATATATAATACTATCAGTCAGAGGAACCAAACACTACTTTTACTGCAATACTTTAACTACATTTTTCTCTCTCAGAACTGGGTCTTACTGTATGACGTGTGGTCTGACCACATCAGAAATCAAATGTGTTTATTATTCTGTTATTCTATTCTTCGTAGAATATAGAATAGAATATGTCTTTATTGTCCACCATGGGTGGAAATTTGGGGTCATCCCTATGTTTCCCGGGTTCTATGTTCCCCGCTTACCACCCAAAAAGGTTCTATGTTTCCCACTTGGTTGAGCGGGGAACATAGAACCCAGGAAACATAGAACCTTTTTTGTGTAAGCGGGAAACATAGAACCTTTTTTGCAGGGTTAAGTGGGGAACATAGAACCCGGGAAACATAGATACGCTCCCGAAATTTGTCTTTGGCTCACCAAACATAAAAGACAACATTGTAAAAACAGACAAACAGTCAGTAAAACAGGCAAATAGAGTCATTACAAAACACTCAACACATTAATATTTACTTTCAACATATTGTACCACAATAGCCGTAATTAGAATTACTCTCTGACATCTCTCCACTTTGTGCATGTATAGGTCCTGTTTGTGCATGTGTGTGTCTTTTGGAACTGTGTGTTAATGACAAAAGAGTGAAAAAATTGAATTTCCCCTTAGGGGGATTAATAAAAAATAAATAAATAATAACAATTACTGTTAATTTATTATGTTGATCTCTTCTGTACGGCATCTATTGCACGTCTGTCCGTCCTGGAAGAGGGATCCCTCCTCAGTTGATCCTCCTGAGGTTTCTACCATTTTTTTTTTCCACCGTTAAAGGATTTTTTTGGGGGAGTTTTTCCTTATCCACTGCGTGGGTTCTAAGGACAGACGGATGTCATATGCCGTGAAGCCCTCTGAGGCAAATTGTAATTTGTGACACTGGGCTTTATGAATAAAATTGATTGATTGATTGATTGGAGAGTTCAAACTGGCCAGAGAGAGGGTGAGAACTATCTGCCAAGATACTTCGGTAGCACTTTATTTTACAGTATGCTAATTAGACGTAATAAGTCGTATTTTGTATCAAATTAGAAAAAAACTACACCTAATATAATCTTTATTAGACAGTAAAATAGACAATGTTGCTCTAATAAGACGTAACAATCCGTAGTTTGTACCAAATTAGGTAGAAATATGTTCGCAATTTAGACACTAAAGAAAAACAATTATACCCTAATAAGAGCAAACAAGACGTACTTTGGAACAAATTAGACAAAAACAAGAGGTAATTATATTTTATTAGATATTAAACAAACACAATTATATCCTAATTAGGGCTAACAAGACGTGCTTTGCAACAAATTAGCAAAAAACTAGAGGTAATTATATTTGATTGGATATTAACAAACACAATTATACCCTAGTAAGAGCAAACAAGATGTACTTTGGAACAAATTAGACAAAAACCAGAAATAATTATATTTGATTAGATATTAAACAAACACAATTATACCCTAATAAGAGCCAACAAGATGTACTTTGGAACAAATTAGACAAAAACAAGAGGTAAAATATTTTATTAGACATTAAACAAACACCAACAAATCCCTTGTTGCCTGGATGGCTCATTCTCTGGAGTCCCATTTGTAGGTAGTAATACATAGCGACCCTTACTCAACCTTAAGTAGATCTTATTAGAGGTTAATTAGGTATAAATTACAGCAAAACTGTACTCTAAATTAAAGTCTGCACCGTTCCGCCCTATTCAACCTGAACTTGATCTTATTAGAGGCTAATTAGGTATAAATTATAGCAAAACCGTACTCTAAATTAAAGTCTGCACCGTTCCACTTTATTCAACCAGAACTTGATCTTATTAGAGGCTAATTAGGTATAAATTACAGCAAAACCCTACTGTACACTTAAGTGTATTATTCAAAGTTTTTAACAAATAGAACAACCAATAAAAATTTCTGGGTAAGGGTTACACAGGAAGGTGCAACACCCCTTGACGCAGGGGCTCCAGGGATGAAGAGTTAATGTTGCCCCCCGTCCTCTTCTTGCTGTAGCATGTTTTAAGTGTTCAACTGCATGTCTTCAGACATTGGCCCAATCCCAATTCCTATTTTAACCCTCAATCTTAATTCTCAAACTAAACCCTCAATCTCACTAGCCCTCAAAACCAAGTGTTAAGGGCTATCTTGTGACTTTAAAATGGGACACCCCTCAAAGGCAAATACGTCTTAAGACTGTCGGGGGCAGCAATATGCCAAAACTCCGTCCAGTCTGTCAATTCAAAGAAGAAGACATATATGTCATCAGTAGTTGTCAATAAAAAGACGTGATGAGTTTTTTTTTTCCAACACTTTATTTCAATTCTTGTACAAAACATGCAGTGACAGACATGAACAGAACAAATATGCCAGGGTTAAGAGAAAAGAAAAAGAAATAAAATAAACAAATAAATAAATAAAAAAGTTCAGCAGCTCAAACAATTAAATTGTTTACATATTTTCAGAGTCTTTATAGCTTTGGAGTTTGTGGAGTGCTGAATGGTTTCTAAGTATTGCTCCATTTCATTCATAAAAATTTTGAACAAGGGTTTTCTGTTACAAAATTTACTCTTATGAATATGGAATTTCGTTTTTGTTTTGAAATGCCGACATCATAAATTCCAAACAGCACATCTTTGTACAGAAGTTAAAATAGAGCATAAATGTTGCAACGAATATACTCGACAAAATCTTTCCAAAAAGTGACAGTATAGGGGCAGCAAAACAAATGTACAGTTACCAAACAATAATCTTCGACAATGCCGTCTGCAGCTGTGCTGATTTCATACTGAAACAGAATGCTTGATCACTAGGGGAACAGTTGCCGTTGTGACCGAGAATTATGTTATGAATATGAACAGTTCACAAGTTACAAATTACTCACTCCCATAGTTTTTTTGGAGCCTGCTTGCTTTTTGTAAACTTGTCTTCATTGGTGGCCCTGAAATGAATCAGGGCTTGTGTTTTGTCTGGTGGCCCTGAAATGGAACAGAGATAACAACATTACTTTCTTTTATTTTTTACTTTTTTGGGCTACCTGTCAGATATTCGTTAAGTTATTAGTTTAGTTTCATGTAGTATTGCAAGTATTATCACAATGAATACTGTAGTCAACATCCAGCAGAACTGGTGAGGCTGTTTACACAGTCACACAAGTGCTATCTGGTGACTTTCATCCACGTTAACGTTTCACTCTTTGGGTTATAAGTTGATATTCAACCAAATAACCTGTACCACAACAACCGACATAACATATTCAGCGGAAAGTCACCAGATAATACGATCACTAACGTTAACCTGCAGCTGTAACGTTACCAGCTGCAGACTCTACGGCTACAGGAGATGACACCGTTCGGTCACCTTACAAAAATGTCGATGCAAACATTTCACGTATATCAAAACAACTTAACAACTACATTATCACTGAGAAAAATGACTTTTTGTAACTGAATGACAGCATACTTGGTTATCAGAGAACCGGGGTTATGTGCGGCGGGGCAGGCAAGCCGTCGCCCGCGACCAAAAATATGTGTGTTACGCTACAAAGAGGTCTATAGTCCATAAAATGACGTTAAACTATGATAATGCAATGGTTATCATAATTTTAAAACAACTGTTAACGAGGAAAATACTCACATTGATAACTCCGCTTCCTTAGGCTTGTCGTCGCCATCTTGCATTGACTGAATGGTTTGTACTCGGCCGGCTTCGGCTGAGCTCGGCGGATGATACACAAAGGATTCTGGGATAGCACTTATTGCCAAGGGTGGTCCTGGAAAATCTTAAAAGTGAGGGCCATACAGCCCTTATTCTTGACCCTCAACTCAACACTCTGAGAATCGGGACAGCACTAGCACTTCGCGGGAGTGCGGATTTTTTGAAACTGAGGGTTAAGATTGAGGGTTAAGATAGGAATTGGGATTGGGCCATTATCTTCTGTTCCTTCTTTAAATGACTTCAGGACGGTGTCTGTAAAAGTTGGAGGACAAAAACTGTTTGTTATGCAGCAAATGGAGCTATATATATGCAGGCAGTGTGCCCAAGTGCATGGCTTACAGATTGCTTATGCATTGCAAAGCTAGAGAAACTACATTATACTACCTCAGTCAAATACACATCTTGAAAAGTGCTGCAACCAGCAAAAGAATCAAACATATAAGATAGTTCATATGTCAGGGTTCAATATAACATTTCTTCCCTACTTCCCTACTATTTTCACTGGCCCGGCCACTAAAAAAATTACTAATTAAATTATTAAAATAACTTTTTTTTTAACCTAAGTTTTATTAATTTATTGATGTCATTTCACATTAATTTCATTGAAATGAATTCACATCAGGTGTACGCATTTCAGATGCCAGAGTTAAAGCCTGATCATTGTTAATGTGACTGCTGTAGTGTAAGGCACACCTGGATTTATCAGTTTGGCCAATATCGATATTCACAGCAGCCATTTCGATGTCACTCACCAGGTACAGCTGACGATTTCCAGACCAGAAAGTGTTCAAAACTCGCTAAAACACACACAAAACCGTCAAAAATGTTATTACTGCTTGTCATAAGAAAACACAGTGCGCTCACATGTAAGGTCCTCTTCGTGTCTTGCACAAGACACTCATTCAGTGCACTATACACACACTTTTACAGGGCAGATCTAAATTATATTAGCCTAACTATTTAAGATGATTACTTATGTATGCAATGATTTATTGATATTAAATTGTGCTAATATTTAGATTTTAATGTGTTTTATGTGTGTGTGTGTGTGTGTGTGTGTGTGTGTGTGTGTGCCGGGTAAGTTGCAGATGTGTGGGCATGGGAATGATTCTGACTTTTAATATAATTAATTTGCATAATTCATGGCAAACTAGCCCAAATTCTCTCCACCTGGCTTTAACTCTGGCACAATGCATCAAATGGCAACAAATATGTTTAGTAGTGAACACGGCCCCTTTACAAATAATAGTAATAAGGAGCCTGTTAACATTACCTCAATCTGTTGCTTTGCATCCTCCGACAGATGGTCTGGTGACCTACGCTGAACAGCTCCACTATTTCCTTCACTTTGAAACCATTTAATAAATAGTTTTCTGGCCTCGAAAGGGATGTTGATGGCTGGTCGTCCTCATCCCCTTTTAGGCTCCACAGCATTCAGTCGTTCCAGAACTGAAGAGAGGTTAGCTAAGGCAACCTCATTAACGTCTGAATCTGTGACGGCAGAATATGCAGCCAAGCTCTCTATGACCTGCTCAACTCGGTCACGTGCATCAGACTCAGCTATAATATTAGAATCCACCTGGGCAGCTAATTCTAACAGTGTTTGCACAATCTCAGGGAGCACCATGATCTGTGATGCGTCCATATATCAAATGTGTACACCGCCCCCTACCGTATTAGATGGGTAGTATGGTCAGCACGGAGCTGAAGAAGAGCGGCTACTGACGTCACTCTCCTGCGCCGCTCAGATTGCCAAATCGTTTTCAAATTATGGGCACTATTTTGCGGGGCAGACCACGAAAACGAAATAGCAATGTCCTCTTTGTTTTCTTTTTGATTATGGCATAAAATGTGCAGTCTTGAAGAAGAAAATGCAAATAGGTTGACTGATTATTTATTTTATTTATGAGTCAAATAATGCAGCCACATTCTTAAAATGAAAAAGCATTTCTGCAAATGCATTTTAATTTTCAAATTTTACATTTCAAATTGAATTTTGGTATCTATTTGCTGGGGCATATTTTATATTTACAGATGACACTGAAGGCAACATAAGAAATGTAGGTTTTTACACTGGTTCTGCGTGGGAAGGGTTACAACCTGTAAAGGTGGTAGCAAGTAGAATAAGCACCGAGGCAGTACTCCTTTTAGCTGGCTTTATTAGCAACCAGTCTAACACACATGCTCTGTGCAGGATCAACATAAAGTATATACACATTCTTCTTCTACACTCTCTCTCTCTGTAGCTGTTTGCAACAGGCCACACTTAGGCTTACTATGCCACCTAGTGGCGGACACAACACAACCTTAGTTTTATTCTTCTTCTTATTAGTCAGTCAAGGGAAACGTTCATTTCCTTAGGTATTGATTGGTTGGGGGGAGAGGGAGGGGCGGGACAACCCTAACAGAGCGCCATGCTAGTTTGTGTGAGGGGAGATCTATGGGCCTGTCCCATTATGCACGCTTGATCACACTTACGCACTTGGACACTTGACGTGCACGTCCATGTGCATAGTGTAAGTGCGCAAGTGTATCCCATTTCTACAACGACCAAAAGTGCAGTGCGCTTGATTTGTACTTTACCCACACTTACGGTAAGACCGCACCTGAGCGGTATTTGGCCAAATATAAATCCCACAATGCATCAATGCTGGTGAAGTCTGCAAACTACAGTTCAGTGAGTCTGCCATCATCGGGATTTCGACTGAGATGCCACCGAAGAAATTTCAATGTATGAAAAATGTTTTATAAATTTAACTTTATATCATAGTCCCGTTCATATCATAGCATCATGATGGTACATGTTAGGAAGCTTTGTTAATGTGTCTGTGGTGAGGAAATTCACATCAAGCTTTGCCCTGGAATTATTTACTAACCACAGAATTTATCTGAAATAGGGACCATGGAACAAACGTTCCAATTCGGAAAAGGATTACCTGTTACCCGGGCTAAAAATACTGCAGCTGATGGATACAGGTGAGTAGTTTGCTCCATCATTTCTTTTGATTGATGTCTTTATTTCGAACATGACAAATATTATAAAACAGTAGTTAACTTATTTAATCCTTCCCCTTTTATTCACTAATTAATAATCTTTAACTTTCCTTTAGATATCCAACGTAGTGTTATATATGCCAGCATATTAACTGACTTTCTTAAATGCATGTAATAGAAATATCATTAATTGTTCATGTACCAACATGAAAATATATTCATATCCATATACATACATGCATCAGCTCAACATAAATCACAGCTGCAGATCCCTGCTGATTATCCACACGTTTTTTCATCCCTACATGAAAATTATTTCTTTACACCCTTTTCTTAACTGAATCATGTTTGGATAATGTTTTTGTTCGCGGAGAATAACATCCAGTGCGCAATGTAAGGGCCGTTGTCAAGTCTGTCCCAGTTTAATTTAAATATCCCCGCGTACTTGGCCACTTAATACGTGCTTGAACACTATAGGCAAATGTACGTTCTGCGTGGCAAAACATTACCAAAGTGTGTGCGTAACCAAGCGCACTCAGCCAAGTGTGGAATAATGGGACAGCCCCTTTATGTCTATGGGAGATCGATTCATCCAACACAGTAGGTGGCGGTAATGCACCTTAACTTTGGTTGCCACCCGCCATAAAACATCAAAAAGAAGAAGAAGAAGAAGAGATCAATTCATCGCTAGTCTGATGTGTTGTATCAGATATTTAAATGAAATGCACAGTCTTCTTTTAACAAAATATTTACCACATTAACTGAACATGAATACATGAATATTAACTTATTAACAATCCTTACAAATAAAATGTTTCTTCAAAAAAATTCTCAAGTGTCGTACACCGAAAAACACAGACCATACAAGCCCAGAATGCTTAGTTACATTAATGAATAAGAGAAGATGCAAAATGTTGTTGTAATAAGAATAAGAGTAATATAGATAATGAAAATGATGATGATGATGATGATGATAATAGTAATAATAAAAAAGATGATAATAATAATTAGAAAGCAAATATCTGAAAAATTAATATAGCCTGCTTTTTATACAGGCACACTATGTATATTTCAGCTTCAACAGTCCAAAATTCTCTTCTCTGATAAGTTATAATTAGTCTGTTAGTTATCTGTTATTATCTGGAATGCGTACAATTGATGTGAATTCGTTTCAATGAAATTAATGTGAAATGACATCAATAAATTAATAAAGCTTAGGTTAAAAAAAAAGTAAGTTAGTAGTTTCTCTAGCTTTGTTATGCAGCAAATGGAGCTATATATATGCAGGCAGTGTGCTCAAGTGCATGGCTTACAGATTGCTTATGCATTGCAAACACTTTTTGTCTTCCAACTTTTATAGACGCCGTCCTGAAGTTATTTAAAGAAGGAACAGAAGATAATGTCCGAAGACATGCAGCTGAACACTTAAAACATGCTACAGCAAGAATAGGATGGGGGGGGGCAACATTAACTCTTCATCCCTGGAGCCCCTGCATCAAGGGGTGTTGCACCTTCCTCTGTAACCATTACCCAGAAATTTTTATTGGTTGTTGTATTTGTATTTGTATTTGGGTGGAACGGTGCAGACTTTAATTTAGAGTACGGTTTTGCTGTAATTTATACCTAATTAGCCTCTAATAAGATCAAGTTCAGGTTAAATAGGGCGGAACGGTGCAGACTTTAATTTAGAGTACGGTTTTGCTGTAATTTATACCTAATTAGCCTCTAATAAGATCAAGTTCAGGTTGACTACGGCGGAATGGTGCAGACTTTAATTTAGAGTACAGTTTTGCTGTAATTTATACCTAATTAGCCTCTAATAAGATCAAGTTCAGATTGAATAAGGGTCGCTATGTATTACTACCTACAAATGGGACTCCAGAGAATGAGCCATCCAGGCAACAAGGGATTTGTTTAATGTCTAATAAAATATTTTACCTCTTGTTTTTGTCTAATTTGTTCCAAAGTACGTCTTGTTAGCTCTCATTAGGGTATAATTGTGTTTGTTTAATATCTAATAAAATATAATTGCCTCTAGTTTTTGTCTAATTTGTTCCAAAGTACGTCTTGTTTGCTCTTACTAGGGTATAATTGTGTTTGTTTAATATCTAATCAAATATAATTGCCTCTAGTTTTTGTCTAATTTGTTGCAAAGTACGTATTGTTTGCTCTTATTAGGGTATAATTGTATTTGTTTAATATCTAATTGAATATAATTACCTCTAGTTTTTGCTAATTTGTTGCAAAGTACGTCTTGTTAGCCCTAATTAGGATATAATTGTGTTTGTTTAATATCTAATAAATATAATTGCCAATAGTTTTTGTCTAATTTGTTGCGAAGCACGTCTTGTTAGCCCTAATTAGGATATAATTGTGTTTGTTTAATATCTAATAAATATAATTGACAATAGTTTTTGTCTAATTTGTTTCAAAGCACGTCTTGTTAGCCATAATTAAGATATAATTGTGTTTATTTAATATCTTAAAAATATAATTACCTCTAGTTTTTGTCTAATTTGTTCCAAAGTACATCTTGTTAGCTCTTATTAGGATATAATTGTTTTTCTTTAGTGTCTAAATTGCGAACATATTTCTACCTAATTTGCTACAAAATACGGATTGTTACGTCTTATTAGAGCAACGTTGTATATTTTACTGTCTAATAAAGATTATATAAGGTGTAGTTTTTTCTCATTTGATAGAAAATACAGCTTATTACGTCTAATTAGCGTACTGTAAAATAAAGTGCTACCAATACTTCTTGCTTTCTTTCTCATGCTTTATTAAAGAGTTGGGTCAAGGGCTTTTGTGGCCTGCCAACTATTCTACTTGCCAGTGTCACAATCCGACAGAGTTTATTCTTAAATGTACAGTTAAGGTGACCGTACCAGGCAGGAAGGTGGAAAGTTAAAACACTCTCAACCATAGTTTTGAACACTAATTCTAAAATCTACTGATTAACACTAAGGGTACTGAGTTTCCTAAGAAGATAAAGTCACTGTGAGCATCTCTTGAAAATATACTCAGTATTTCCAGAGCAGCTCACACAGGAGTCCAGAACCGTACCGAGGTATTTAAAATTTTCCACAGTTTCAACATGTTGACCATCGAGTGAAACTGGCTCTGTCTTCAGATTTTGTTTTGTGCAGATAATCAATTCTTTAGTCTTGGTCGCGTATTAATTTCTAACTTGCTGATGTGACACCATGTTTGAAGGGCCTTAGTGTGGGCCAGGTAGGCAGCTTCACCCGATGTGTCTGTTTGCTGTAAAAGACCAACTAAGGCCATGTCATCAGCATAATTAAACAATATAAAACATTCCTCATTGATCATAAATTCATTGGTAAACACAGAGAATAGCACAGGGGACAGAACGCATCCTTGTGGACAGCCTGCGCTCACAGTGAGCTCATGTGACATATCTGCTGCTCTTAGTTTATTGGAGGTTCCCAGCAACAGCCAGAAGACCGGGATGTAGCCTTTGTCAATTATGCCCCAAAGTGATGAAACTCACTACCTATAGATATCAGGGGAGCTTACTCGCTAAATATTTTTAAAAGGAAGCTTCATGTGCTTCAACTTTTTCAACATTGTATCTTACTTGATTTAATGATTTATGGTTGTACAATTTTATGATTTTATGATGTGAGAGAGAGAGAGAGAGAGAGAGAAAGAGAAAGAGAGAGGGAGAGAGAGAGAGAGAGAGAGAGAGAGAGAATATTGAATTTACATTGATCAGGTGGACACAAACCCAACTCCAAATAAACAATAATATTGCTCTGTAACTGCTTGATGTGTAAAAAAGCAATGTAAAGGTCCTATAACCTAAAAGCTGATGGTATGTCCATGTTGTGTTCACAATTTGTTTCTGCTGCCACATAAGTGGCCAAAAAGCACGTGGTCCAGGCTTACTGCACAGACATCAGAGTGCTATTAATCTCTCAAGACAGATTCTGCAATTTACATTGTAGAATCTGTCGGCAGCCCTGTGTGAAAGACGACTACAGAGGGGGGGACGTGCCGAGACCGAGGACACCGAGACGTGCAGGTGTCCCCAGGAAATGTGTACCTACAGAAACAGCAAGCTCCGCGTCCATGGCGACCGCTCCACCCAAAACGCTGTCTCGTCAACGTGAAATTTTTTTTTTTTCTAGCGGATGTCTTAGTTACAACATGATTGAGCTAACTGGAGTAGTTTCATGTCGTATCCGACAACAGGAGGCTTTTAACAGATGACGTCCTGATGTTAGCTTTGCTGCTGCTCCCAGATAGCACACATACATCTGGCCGACGTTGGCCTGAGGACGACACATCGGCCCTGAATTTATAACGTCTGACAAGCGTCGGCCGCATGGGCGGATATCTTTAAATTTAATACTCTTTTGTCCCAGCTCA
>NC_065509.1:2275320-2281882 GCF_006386435.1 Epinephelus moara | reverse complement strand
GATGACGTCCTGATGTTAGCTTTGCTGCTGCTGTCAAGATAGCTGACCCTGTCAGCTGCGGCCACTGATGCTTTCTAGACCTTTTAGAGTTAATGAGTCATTACAGACACCGCTAACGGGGCTAACAGCTAACGGTTAGCCCAGCTAATCTACGATAACCATGTTATTAATTACAAAACGTGCACACAGAGATAGTAATGTTTGTTCAATCATTGTGTTTATAGACTTTACAAACATCAGATTAGTCTAAAATGTGATATATATATATATATATATATATATATACTAACTTCCGTTAGTCGAAAAACTACGGGCAGTGCCTCCAGAGGTAAAGGAAGAAATTTTTTTTTTTTTTTTTTTTTTTACCGCTGGATTTCCAGATTGGAGTGCTATTGACCTTCTCATCTCACTCTCGGAATGACAGCCAAAAGATATTTCCAAAGGATCCCTTTCATTGTCTGATTAGTTTATTGAACATTTCATTTGACATCACTGCATTGACATTTTGATATTTGAAATGACTAAATGCTACCCCTTAAGGAACACAGTGTTTTTTTGTTGTGTTTTTTCATTCTGTCGCACTCCACGTTGTACTCAAGGGACTAAGTGTTCCCTCTGGTCCTGTTCTCATGGCCTGTTTAGTCACCGAGCCCGAGATAGAGAGAAGGAGAGGCAGAGGGAATGTTGCTCCATCATTGTATCACATTCACCTCAGCCAAGAGAATAGAGGCCACAGCAATGTAGCAGGATCTGTACAGCTGCTTATCCTGCAGTGTGTGTGTGTGTGTGTGTGTGTGTGTGTGTCTGTGTGTGTCTGTATCTGTGTGATGGCTCAGAGAATGAGAAGACTAGCAAGAAAACAAGAGGGTAGTAGAGGGTAAAGTAAGAAATGCAAGACTAGCATGTGTGTGTGACAAAGGGAGTGTGTGTGCACGCTAGTTGGTATGTGTGTGTGTGTGTGTGTGTGTGTGTGTGTGTGGGCACGAGTAAGTAAAGCAGATTGATGTAACCAAGGGTTTCTGTCCATCACTCATGTTGCTTGCTCTCCTCCATAGGGTATTGCTCTCTCTCAAACACACACACACACACACACTGTGAACCTCAGCACTTTTCCTATTGGCCAACCCCCAGCCTATACATCAGCTCGCTATGGAAGTATCCCCAAGACAGAGCTCTCTCACACACACACACACACACACACACACACACACACTCTGGTCATGATTCATCACTCCAGCTATGAAACAATCCCAGAGACCCTACAAGTTACAGCTGGAGATATAGCTGACAGTAACACACACATTCACACACACATACAGGAGCATCATATCTAAAGCTGCTATCCATCAACTAAGCTATCACTACCCCTGAATTCCACAACTACCACTGCTGAAGATATAGCATGCGTGTCTCAAAATTTATCACCCCTACCAGCCAGCAATCACAGGACTTTACAATATACTTGCTACAGAGGAATATATGTGAGTTAGCGTGTGTGTGTGTGTGTGTGTGTGTGTATATACAAAGAATCTGTACATAACATCTGAATGAAAGTTAGTCCCACAACAAACACACACACTCTCTGAGGTGCATAAAGGCTAAAGTTTTTCCCAGATTTTTCTCTGCAGTTAGAATTGAATCTCAAACACACACACATCCAAACACACACACTGCTGTCAAGCCCATTTCACACAGATTGCCATGGGATATGAGAGTTATTACAGTGAAACAGCCCAGGAGAGGCTTGACGCTGAATGTGATGAGCGGCCCAGCAGAGGTTACAGATGCTGTACGTTGTGTTTACCCTGAGAGAGCGGTGTCACTGAACTGCTGTGTTTGAATGTGTTTTGCTTATATGGGCCTTTCTCTTACTGTAGCACACACTTTGACAGCCATATTGGAGGCTCACAGCTTCTGGGCAGTAGTGGCTGTGTACACTGGAATGTGTTCAGAATCATTGTCAGTGTACAAGTACAACAAAATTGTATGCATTCCTGTTTAGTGTAAAAACAAAAGCATATGCAATATTCATCATTTCAACAGGAACCATTACATTTGGATCATTTAGTATGGGAATGTACTGTTAGGTCTATGATGTCATCAGTTAACAAAGCAAACCAGGTGAACTGCACCATCTAGTTGCTTTTTTTTCTGTTTTGCTATTGGTCAGGATTAATGGTTCAGATATAAAGCAACTCCCAAATGCTCCACAAACAAAGTAGGGTTTTGTTGTTATTGTTATTGTTGTTGTTGTTGTTGTTCTTTTAGGTGGTTTTATTGTATTGGACAACAATGGAGTTTTGTGGAGCGGAAGTTATATCAAGCTGTGACCACACAGAGTATTTTATTGTTGTAAGTATTGTTCATAGATACAATATTGTTCATACATTCATTGTTAATTTTGGTCTTTTCAGAATGATATATATGATAATCAAACGTTATATAAAATAATCTTTTTAACACCTCTTTCGATGTTGATTTAACATTGAAGACCAGTGTTGGGGGTAATGCATCACAAAAGTAACACGCTACAGTAATAGATTACATTTTAGCAGTAACAAAGTATATAATACACGACCAACAGCATTCTGGGTGATATTATTACATTTACAATGTAATATAAAATATTACCATCTGAAATAAACTGTTTCTTGTTTTCATTTTTCATTCATCCACACTGATCCACACTACTTCCACCAGTGCGCCACCAGAAGAAATTTCCCTCAAAGGTTGTTGTGTGTTGTCATGTCATTATACATATCAACACAGGCCTCAGTATTCTCCCTTCTGGCACTGGATGTCAAAATAAAGACATTTAATTGGATTCTTACATCGGACAGACGTTAGATTTTGATTGGATTGACAATCAGGTTGACAATATTTTAAATGTCTAATAATGACAGAATTTCAGGTGGAGTGAACGTTAACATTATGTTTTTGCAGACATTGGCTTTTGTTCTCCATACCTCGATCTAAAGTCAATGGTGCAGTATTTACCTGCTCCTTAAAGGGTGTATTATTCAGAATATAAGATGCATCTACATGGGTGGGTTCACAAGATGTGTACACTCTGCTTGTAACAAACACAGGGATGCATGCATGGGTTGCTTGTGGATGAAAAAATACCTTGTTAATAAGAAAAATGTTAATTAAATTCTGTAAAATGTAAACATAGCAGAGATCAGAGCAGAGCTGCAGAGCTGCTCTATGACATACAAGAAGCAGCTCAGAAGTAGAGGGGGTCGTCCACTAATTAGAAGATAAGCGGTTCGATCCCCAGTTCCTCCGGTCTGCCTAACGAGGTACCCTTGGGCAAGATACTGAACCCCAAATTGCTCCCGTTGGCTGTGCATGTGAACTGAGTAGCAGGTGTCCCCATGTATAATCGCCTCAGCTTTCAGTGTGTGAATGTGTGTGAATGGGTAAATGTGACATACAGAAAGAGCTTTGAGTGGTTGGAAGACTGGAAAAGCACTTTACAAGTGCAGTCCATTTACCATTTAAAACACAAGTTCTGTTTCCTCTGTGAGGTTTAAAACTACAGTTTCACTCGCTTCTCCAATTTGCAGAATCCGCAGCGTAAATAGCAGTGCGTCAGGTGGAGGCGCACCTAGATTTTAAAGGGAATGGGAGATGATGCTGGTTGAATTTATGGTATGTCCAAAACATACCTATGATTAATTAAGGGACTAAATACAACTTTTTTGCCCCTTGTGTCTTAATTTGTGTGCAGATTATTTACAGTTTAACCAGCAAAAGTGGAGCTGGACACATTTAAATTGCACTTGAGCCATACACTTTAGACCATGTGCTATAGATCATTTAAATAGGGCCCTATGCATCTACAGTCATGCTGGCAGGTATGTGACATTGTACTTTGAGCTAAATGCTACATTACCATGATGATGTTAAGGTATAATGTTTACTATTTTCAGTATTTAGCATGCTAACATTTGCTAATTAGCACTAAACACAAAGCACAGCTGAGACAGATGGGAATGTCCAACACATTCTCACTCCAACCTCGTCACATATCGATGTTTGGTTATGGACTTTCCATGTTGAGGTTTGATGTGCAAGGTAGCAAGGGTGTGTTGGTAATTGATGTTCTGTGATGCTGTGTCAATTTTAGCCCATTACATACATAGTGTGTTTTCAAAATACACTTTTTTTTCACAGGAAATGTACAGTTTGAGTACAATCCTTTCGAAGTAAACATACTACATCGGAACACTGCAAATTGACTTTTTCTTCGCTTTAACAACAGACAGACGTGGTTATTTTAAGCCAACACACGCATGTGGTTGGGTTTAGGCAACAAAAGCACATGGTTCGGTTTAGGAAGAGACAACAGGGTTTGGCTTTACGATCACATGGGAAGCGAACACTGGCCTCCTGGGTAAACGTCGGTGGTTGTTGGACCCATCCACCACCCCTCCCATCTGCCTTACCTGCATTTCACCACCTTAACTTACATTCTGATCTGGCTTTCCACCTGATACTGCCAGTTACCATTGCACAATTCAATTCAAACAAACACAAGAAGTTTGTGCTCTAGAAAAGGATCAGCACTCAGTGAATAACCTCCTAAGCCCTATGATAAGCTATTATGGCAAGGCTAAACTATACAGACCAGTGAGCAGTGATAACTAACATGTCTTTGGGATCATCGGGTGGGAACCTCCTTTCAGCAGTGTTTCATCTAGTTGGTCCCACGACACCTCCAGGAGGCTAGACAGTGATCTCTGGCGTCCCAGAGACACTCCCCTAATGCCAGGTCTCACTGCTCCCCACACCAACCCACTAACCTCCTTTACTTTACTTACACATGGCTTTCTCAGCCCAAACAGTCCAACAGCCCAACAATAATGGCAGTGTATGATGCCAATGTGAAAGGAAGGCTTTTTTCATTGGTGACTGACACCGGTCATTGCCCAAGTGCCGGAGTTCAGTGACTTTGGAATGAGACCGGGTTGGAATGTCATCCACTGGGGACCCTGATCATCTGAATTCTGTCATGTTAAGGAAGTTAGGTTGTCATTTGATTGTGTTGTTACAGTGTTTTTCAGAGTGTTTTAACAAACCTATTAACATGTG
The DNA here is from genome assembly GCF_006386435.1 of Epinephelus moara. NCBI lineage: Eukaryota > Metazoa > Chordata > Actinopteri > Perciformes > Serranidae > Epinephelus > Epinephelus moara. The sequence goes on along the minus strand of NC_065509.1, from coordinate 2,276,785 downwards.
GGACCCTGATCTTTGTTGCCAACATTAAAGTAGTATATAAATGTACACTGTTAAAAATATGGGTCCCTTTTAAAAGAAGGTTTGTATTGAAATGAAAAGTCTGAAACCAACAATGAACTGGTCTATCTTCTTCCTCTGTGCCACAGAGCTGTCTTTGTTTTCCAAAAACTATTAAAACACATTCGTGAGCCACACTGTAACACTTATTGACATGCTCCTCTGTTAGCATGAACACAGCTTATTTTGACTCAATCCCACATACACAAAGTCATGCAGCAAATATGTATTAATCCACGGCTGGGGAGCATTTTTGCTTTTATTAGACAGTGACAGTGGAGAGCTGTCAGGAGAGAGAGGTGGGGGATGACATGCCAAACCAGCGTCAGCATCTCTCAGCCCTAGGCTACCAAAACACTCTAACAACAATACTGAGTGGAGCATCTGAGGGTTTGAACTCGGACCTTTTGGTTGGGAGGCAGCTGTTGTAGCCACTGAGTCACACAGTCAGACTGACCTCTTTTCAAAGATTTATGTTTTCAGTAGGAACCAATGAGCTTAGGGCTGAGTGCCACAGATGGGAGAGAAATCAAAAAGTTCAGAGTAGTAGACTTTTCATTTGATTTGTTAAATAAAATAATGTGCTTTCCACTCTGGGCATGAAATTAAGAAACTTTTCAGTACAAGGTGCCTTTATTGATGGTTTAAGTCATACTTTGGTAAAAATGTCAACAGGAGGCTGATGCCAGTTTCTCACAAACAATAATACTACAACAAAATAGACTTCTCTGCACAGCCTTGGTTGGTCGCTGATCAATAAAGCAGCCTTCTTAAAATTCAGGACTCACCCTTTAATGTGAGTCATGAAGTCAGTATTTGATGGATGGGACAGATTTATATGGCTGCTGAGAAAAAAGGAGCCCACTGCTCAGCTCGGGAACTCAAAAAGGCCTGGACATCCACGGAAGACAACAGTGGTTCGCAGGATCCCCTTCACAACATCCAACCAAGTGAAGAACAGTCTCCAGGAAGTAGGTGTATCAGTATCTAAGTCTACCATAAAGAGAAGACTTCATGAGAGCAAATACAAAGGGTTCACCACAAGGTGCAAACCATTAACCCTGTAAGACCCAGATATAGAAAAAAATGAACAAATTTTTTTTGACCTCTCAGATATTGTTTTAGGAGGCCTCTGATGTAGAAATCAAAGAGTTTTCAAATTTTTTACATTTTAGTAAGTTTTTAGGGAAATGTTGTAAATTTGCAATGCTGGGCATAGTTGGGAGCAGAACTTCTGTGTTTGTTCTCACTTTGTCTGAACAGATATACAGAACATTTAAGTATTCATTTGCAGGGTTGATTGCTTACTTAGCCCCATAACAGTATATATCATGAGTAATAATCACACAACAATCATAGTTTTATGAATAAGCATTTATAAATAAAAATATTGGAAAAAAATATATTT
>NC_065509.1:2268015-2274610 GCF_006386435.1 Epinephelus moara | reverse complement strand
AATGAATCATCTAATACTTTAAATTTCTACTACATTTTTTTTCAATTTGTGACCATGTGAGAAGTGCAGTGACCTTATGTAATGTGTAAGGAGCACAGGCTATTTTGACTACCACACTGACCCAACATTGTAGAATTACAACATAGACATAACAAGCTATGAATCAAATTTGATGAATGTTTTCCAAAATAACTAAATATGTACATGTTCTAGACATTGTAATAAACACAAAAAAAAGTATTTAAGGAATTTTACTTACTTTAATCCTGACAAATCCAGTCATGCAAAAAAAGGACATGAGCTCAACGGGAAGTTTGCAGGTAGAGTGAGTTCATGGCCAGATGACCAGACCTATAAACACTTCTTCTATCCAATAGCATTGTGAGAACAAACAATAGGACCCATTAACTATGTAAATGTGGTCTTGAGAAAAAAAAAATTGCAGGCCTTTTTTTAGAATTGTTAAAAGTGATGTTGTAAATTTGCAACAGTGGGTTTTACAGGGTTAATCAGCTAAATAGAAAGGCCAGATTAGACTAAAACATCTACGAAAATATCTAAAGAAACCAGCCCAGTTCTGGAACAGCATTCTTTGGACAGATGAAACTAAGATCAACCTGTACCAGAATGATGGAAGAAGAAACTATGGAGAAGGCTTGGAACGGCTCATGATCCAAAGCACACCACATCTTCTGTAAAACATACTGGAGACAGTGTGATGGCATGGGCATGCATGGTTTCCAATGGCACTGGGTCACTTGTGTTTATTAATGATGTGACAGAAGACAGAAGCAGCCGGATGAATTCTTAAGTGTATAGGGATATAATTTCTGCTCAGATTCAGCCAAATGCAGCAAAGTTGATTGGACGGCACTTCACAGTACGGATGGACAATGACCCAAAACATACAACCCAGAAGTTTTTTACGGCAAAGAAACTGCAATGGCTGAGTCAATCACCAGATCTCAACCCGATCGAGCATGCATTTCCCTTGCTTAAGACAAACCTTAAGGCAGAAAGACCCACAAACGAGCAACAACTAAAGACAGCTGCAGTAAAGGCCTGGCAAAGCATCACAAAGGAGGAAACCCAGCGTTTGGTGATGTCCATGGGTTCCAGACTTCAGGCAGTCATTGCCTGCAAAGGATTCTCAACAAAGTATTAAAATTTTTTTTTTTTTTTTATGGGAATGTCAATTTGCCCGATTACTTTTGAGCCCCTGAAATGAGGAGACTTTGTAGAAAAATGGTTGAAATTCCTAAATGATTCATAGGATATGTTTGTTCAACCCCTTGAATTACACCTGAAAGTCTGCACTTCAATTGCATCTCGGTTGTTCAATGTGGTGGCATGCAGAGCCCAAATCATGAAAATTGTGTCAATGTCCAAATATTTCTGGGCCTAACTATATATATATATATATATATATATTGATATATATGTGTGTATGACTATCAATCTTTTACACCCACAACTGAATAATTAAAGCAAATGTTTACAGCACTTCAGGAAACTGCAATGGAAACAGTGCACTTCATAAAAACAAATTACAGTGCAGTCAGCCTGTATAAGAACACACTGCATAATAGTAGGTTATGCATTGTGCATTGTATTATTAGCACTCATACATAACTTGACATAACATCTGATGTAGGCGTGCACCTTTCCAATAGCCTCTTCGCTAAATTTGTGCTAAATTTAGACTCTTTAGTCTATTTTGCAAGTGTTGGTTGGCTTTGGACGGTGGTTGGCTTTGGACGGTGGTGGCTTGTGGCTGCGACCTACTCAACAGGATAAGGACTCACTCACCACTTCTACTGGCTTATGATAGCTAGCTGCTAGTTCGCCAGGTTGATGTTTTCAAATGTGAACAGTAAACATCGAGGAAAAGATGGAGAAGAATAAGCACCAGCTGAACTAGTGTCCTGCTATTCTTATACAGGCACTGGAAAAGACTGGATCACCTCCATGCTGCATCAGATTCCAACAGGATATCAGGATCTGTAATATCCTTTGATTCACTGAAACTAAATCCTGGACAGCGCCACTCAACCAGGTGACTCTTTTTCTATATGCTGACCCCACTACCCAGGCCAGTATTTCAAAACTTCAAAACTGGATCAGAATAATCCGGATAATGAAATCCTCCTTTTCTCAGTCAGGGATCAAGGTGATCCTGCTGACTTTATCTGGGTATTTCAAAACATTGGTAGGCTGGATCACTTTGATCCCAATCTGACTGGGTAGGATTTCCAAATCTCACGACTCTGCCCCCGGACCTGAAATATGGCGGACTACTTCACAAAAGGAGCAGTTGGTAGCACAGTTTTCACATCAAAATGTAAGTTTACCGTTATCTAATGTGTAGAGTTTTTAAGACCATACAAAGGCCACCCACCATCTCATGTGAGCCAGCTATTTGAATTGTCACCTACTTAAAACGTGGGCGTACCGATCTCTAATTGAGCCGAGGTCATGCTAACGGTAGCTAACGCGGCTCCATAGAGCTTGTAAGTCACACCCCTTCTAATAGACCCCTATCGGACGTCTAGGCTCGGAAAATATGAATGGGATCAATGGAGAGAAAATTATCATTTTCTGGTCCCAGTCATTAAATGCCTTGGATTACACAAATGTTTTGTGTGGGTCTTAATAATATTTTTTCATGTTTGACAGTTTATTGTATGATTCTTCAGTTAAAGCCTGTGGAAACAACGTAATGAGAAAGACTACATGTCGCCTATGTGACGTCACATCATCACACTGTTCCTCCACTTCTCAACTCACATTGCTGCTGCTGCATCTTCTGATCAAGATGCTGAAGTAGCTGAAACTTTCCACATGTCCAGACTTGTAGTGGTTTTCGCCACGCTTAAGGCTTTTGTCCTCTCCTTGGAAGAAGGTGGTGAAGTGTACCAGAGACACAGCCATGTTCCGAGTGCGAGTGGTGACGTATATCATACGCGTCGAGAGCAGCAAAGAGCTGTAGTCCACAAAGCGCTCTCACACAAAACCTAACAGTATCAAACTTATTTCCACTAAATTGTAGCCTTCTTTGCACGGAAAAATACATTAAAAATTCACAAACAACATATGTGAAATTCATGGCACAATTCAAACGGGACCAGAAAATAATTTTCATCTAGCCATTGAAATACATTATGAGAAATCGATTTTTAAGGTCCCATGTACCGGAAACGGAAACATGCAACTTACGAGCTCTATTGACTTGCATGTTAAGTAGCTAGCAGGCTAGCGAGGTAGCTGGCTTTGTTGATATATTTTGTGGTCTATGGTTTAAATTTAAAAGGTAATTAATCTGAAGTACGTCATACATGAAGTCTTTAAACACCAACTTGTTCAGTTTAACGTTAAGTTATTGCCAACACAGCGGACTTTATTTTATTTATGTATTTTTTTACAAGTGTGCAGAGCAGACTGCTGCAGTATAGGAAAAATACACAGTACTAGTATGAATTATGCGGCTCATTCAGAAGTGTCAGAGGATTGAGTTTGGGTATGCTACAGTAATGCTGATGATATGCTTTTCTGTAACGTTACTTAAACAATTTCTGTGACTATTGTGGATTCCTGACAATGATAAAGATATGCTCATACACCCTCTACTTCTACTTTCAGAGTACACTCACACCCATGGACCACTCAGCAATGCCACTGCTAATGAAGACAACAGGTCGAGTGCTGGAAATCCCTGGAAATGTATCCCCTTTTGTAGAAGGCTCCCACTAAACATAATCATGTTTTTTTTATAGCACTATAGCATCTGATTTGATGAAGTAAAATAATCAGTTTGTACACACAAACACTTCCTGAAATACATTGCTGGATGTTTTAAAATCACAATCAAGGCACGAATGAAGTAGAATTTGTCTTCATCAAATCAGAAACATGAAAATATACATTGAAAGTGCTTAAATGTGATTTAAATTGAGACATACAGCAATTTTATGCAGGACATAGTTGAGCTGTTACTTTTCCCCCCAAACGTATGATGTAACACTGGAAAAATGCAAATGCACACATATTATATCAGAGTTTAATCATTTAATTGGAAAAATAAAGATTAACCATGGCATTTTGCACAGCTCTTCCAGCAGGACCATCAGGCTGCAGTGGTGGTGGTGGCAGGTCAAGGCCTTCTGCGCAGGGAGGAGGTCCATCGATGAGAGGTTCCTGTAGTGGTACTCTCCTTGTTTGTGCTAGGTTGTGTAGCACAATGCAGGCACAGATGATGTGACAGGCTTTCTGTGGCTCCACACGGAGATAGTTCAGGCAGGCAAATCTGCGTTTTATCACTTTGTTCAGGCGCTCGATTGTCCCTCTTGTTGTGGCATGGACGTTGTTGTACCTCTGCTGGGAGTCATTGGTGACGGTAGCAAAAGGGGTCATCAGCCACGGTAGAAGGGGGTAACCGCTGTCACCCAGGAGGATGCCATCTAGGGCAGTCTGCTGGAGCTTCTGGTAGAAGTGGCTCTCCCTCAAAATACGGGCATCATGTACAGACCCAGGCCATCTCATAACACAGTTTGTGATAACGAGGTCAGCATTCCCCACAAGCTGGACGTTAATGCTGTGTCGGCCCTTCCTGTTCACATACTCCCATTCCCTGATATGTGGTGCCTGAAAATGCACATGGGTGCAGTCAATCACACCAATAGTGTTTGGCATCCCCCCAATGAGAAAAACGTCCTCTTGGTTCTTGCTATCTCCTCTTCATTTTCAGGCCATTTCACATATTGACCCAGAAGACCGGTAAGGGTAGATGACACCGAATGCACCACATGGCCCACTGTTGCTTTTGTCACCGCCAGTCCATTCCCAATCACCTCAAAGAAGGAACCACATTGTGGAAGCAAAAAAGTCAAGGTCCTGAGCCGGGCCAGTTAGCTCGCGACCTCGCTCTTCTCCTCTCAAACGGACTTTCTTTGTCTTCCATTAGATATCAAAAACTCAAATACTCAGAGGTCAAAAAAATCACTGGAGACACGTAGAATCAGATGCAACTGAGTTTAATGTGCTCGCAGGCAACAAACACATCACAACCCAAATGAGCCAAGCTCCGGATCAAGGCTGGAATTTCTTTGTTTGCGCTCGCTCTTTTATCGTAGAATTTCTGCTGAGTCATCTCTTTCCCTTAATCCTTCTCACTTGGCTCTGATCGTAACATATCCCACCTCTGCTGAGTCACTTTTTCTCCACCATAATGGTGTCATATTTCTGCTGAGTAATGTTTTTCCTAGATCTAAGACCGCCTCCTCTTACTAGGGTCATTCTCAGGACAAGCTGTAATTCCCCTAATTTTCCACTAGTGTTTTCTGAACCCATCCTCATGCTATTTTTAGAAATGATTCACAGTGAGTCCTAGGTACTTCTCCACCACAATGCTTAAGTGCTCAATGAGTGTGTGTGTGTGTCATAAGAATACATGAAATATTAAACCAGTGTGTAATTTGTCAGTTGCACAGATTATATTGCTTCAACACATATCTTTTAAAGGTCAGCTAAAAGGTACAGTATATGTCTTCAGTAAATCAGTACATTACACTACAACATGCATAATAACGCAGTGCCATCAGTACCTGCTCCTCCACAGTCAAGGCATGGCTCCTCAGAGTGGCACGTTCAAGGTGAGGACGAAGAATATTGCAGATGAGAGCAATATCCTCTTGCCCAAATCTGTATGCTCGAACAGGTTGGGGCTTTCAGCATATTGCCCTGGATTGTACGTTCTCCTCTGGTGTCTGTATCGGTGTACAACTGCAGCCATTGTACCAGCAATTCCTCCTTCGTCTTCTCATGCAAAAAGAACCATTCTTCTTCTTCTTCTTTGTTGTTTTACGGCAGTTGGCATCCATAGTGTTGCATTACTGCCATCTTCTGGTTTTTAAAGAACCAGTCTTGCTCAGAGAACCCTATTAAAGCACCTCCCAATTAACCTGTTCTACTGTCACACCTGAATGTAATTTTGCTGGCTTGGTATAAAAGGGTTACCTGTTCACCTACCTCCAGACAACATGGAGGGCCAAAGGAGTAAGGGGTTAACTTTATACTGCTGAAACACGTGCATTATTGGATGGGGTTCGCACAAACTATGAGTGTTTGTTTGGCACTTTCAGTACCCCAGGCCAGAGCAATGTGTCAGCAAAAATAAAGAGCGAGATTTCGGCTGACATTGCAGCACAAGTATATGCTACTGGCAGTGGTCAATTCCAGTCTGTTGAACAGGTGAAACTGCGGTGGAAGAACCTGAAACAGAAGGCCACCAAGGACCACTCGGAGGCGAAGAACCCCCAAACTGGGAACAAGCCCTACAAAGGTGAGACTTAAGTGCCTATTTAGGGCCCGAGTGACGACGAAGTCGTCCGTGAGGACCCTATTGTAATCACGCTGTTTATTATTAGGGCCTGAGTGACGACGAAGTCGTCCGTGAGGACCCTATTGTAATCGCGCTGTTTATTAGGTCTCTATCGTCTAAAGCAGTGTTAGTAAACGAATTAATATCAGATAATCATATTGATTTACTCAGTCTCACTGAAACCTGGCTGTGTCAAGATGAATATGTCAGTCTCAATGA
>NC_065509.1:2263271-2264159 GCF_006386435.1 Epinephelus moara | reverse complement strand
CTATTGAAATGCAAGGATTTTTTATTATTATTCTTCTTCCTCCAAATGAATTGCCTTTTTGGGAGGCTTAACATACCCGAAAACTCATGAAACTTTGCACACATCTCAGAACTGGTGAAAAATTTGATATTTTAAGGGTTTTGTGCACGGGTTCCAAAAAATGGCTCAGTAGCGCCCCCTATAAAAGTTTGAGGAAACAGCCCCTGAAGCCAGTCTAACCTACATGTATGAAACTCGGCAGGCTTATGTAACGCTCAGAGACGTACAAAAAAGCCTCTTGGAGGCATGCTCTAAACCCAACAGGAAGTCGGCCATTTTGAATTTACTGTGCAATTTTGGTGCATTTTTGGCCATTTCCAGGGGTCATAAATGAACGAACTAGTCCTACAGATTTTATCCAATCGACTTCAAACCTTGGTCTATCCCACTCCAAGACCTTGAAGATGAAAAGTTATTAGAAGCTTGAGTTTTCGTCAATGCGTGTGACCGTGGGATGGAGTCAAAGTTAGGGGTCTCGCCACTAAACAGGAAGTAGTATATAACTCCAGCAACCATGGTCCAATCTTGCCCAAACTTCATCAGTCAATCAATCAATCAATCAATCAATCAATCAATCAATCAATCAATTTTATTTATAAAGCCCAATATCACAAATCACAATTTGCCTCACAGGGCTTTACAGCATACGACATCACTCTGTCCTTATGACCCTCGCAGCAGATAAGGAAAAACTCCCCAAAAAAACCCCTTTAACGGGGAACAAAAACGGTAGAAACCTCAGGAAGAGCAACTGAGGAGGGATCCCTCTTCCAGGACGGACAGACGTGCAATAGATGTCGTACAGAACAGATCAGCATAATAAATTAACAGTAATCCGCATGACACAAT
>NC_065509.1:2252254-2262713 GCF_006386435.1 Epinephelus moara | reverse complement strand
TAAAAACATGATGTATAATTAGTGCGCTCTCCAACTCCCTCTAGTGGAAAGAGGAAGTGATACAAAATGTGAAATATGTCATTCCAGCACTGTATCAAGGATATGCCAAGTCACTCGTGCATGCGATGTCTAACTTTAACAGAAATGATCCGACGCGCCAGAAGGCATCCTGCCAGCCCCCCCGAGTTGCTTGAAGGTGCGAGGGCCCGTTCATTGCTGCTTGCAGCTTTAATTATTAGGGCCCGAGCGACGACGAAATCGTCCGTGAGGACCCTACTGTAATCGCGCTGTTTATTATCATTATTATTATTATTATTATTATTATGCGCATATAATCCCCAATTTGGCCCCTTTCCCAAATTCAAAAACTCACCAAATTTGGCACACGCGTCTGGCAAAAAATTTTATAATCTATTGTCGTCCTGAATTTCCACCACTAGGTGGCGCTATAATCAGGGACAGTGCGTTTTGGGTCATAACTCCCATATACTTTGTCGCACATTCAAAAACCTTATATCCACGCGTTCAGTGGATTGTGCTCAATCTTGTGATATAGGCCACGGCCATTTCCGCCTACCGTTTTTTTCCCTGCAAATTTGCAAAATGTCGCAAACCTACTTTTTCGAACTCCTCCCAGGCAATTTCACCGATTGGTATGAAACTTTGCACACAGCATCTGTGGAACCTCCCGATAAAAAGTCATTAAAAGAATTTTGATATTCCAAACAATACTCAAGTTATTAAATAACAACTTCCTGCAGATTTCGTTCTAAACAGAAAGTGTTGCATATCTCCACATTGGTGTATCCAAATGACATGAAACTCACATTACTACTTCCCCATGAGCCCCTGAGGCTCTGTGCAAAATGTCAGGTGATGACCACCAGGTGGCGCTCTTTAAATTGAAGTATTTTATATCTCAACATCGGTTGGGCGGATTAACACGAAACTTGGTATAATTATTGTCAATGCCCTCCTGAGGATATCTGATGAAGGACTAATCGATCCGCCACTAGGTGGCGCTCTGGTGGCCGTCTAATTTAATATTTGGCACTGTGCCAACACCATAACACTCATGGAAATAAAATTGATAGGGGTGGTATAGACTGGCCCCTGTAACTCACACATCAGAAATGACCAGCAGGTGGCGCTATTTTCAATGCAAAACCGTTTTTGGCTAATAACTCCCACATAATATGTCGCACATTGTTAAACCTTCTATTTATGTATTCTCTTAATTCAGCTGAATTGTGTGGTGGAAGCCACGTCCACTTTCGCGGTAACTTTCCATTTGCTAAATCGCAACAAATGAAAAACGTACTTTTTCAAACACCTCCTAGGCGATTTGACCGATTTGGACCAAACTTTGCATGTAGCATCTGTGGACCCTCCTGACAAAAAGTTATTAAAAGAATTTTGATCGTCCAAAAAACGGCCAAAATATAAAACAACAAATTACTGCACATTGTTTTCAAAACAGACAGTGTTTCATATCTTGACCAAATACAGTCCGATTACCACAACACTTTTGCTAATTGTGTTCCGACCGAAGGCCGGCGAAGGCCCTATTGAAACTGCTCCGTTTATTATTATTAGGGCCCGAGCACCGACCGAAGGCCGGCAAAGGCCCTATTGAAACTGGTCCGTTTATTATTAATAGGGCCCGAGCACCTAGCGGTGCGAGGACCCTATTGAAATGCAAGGATTTTTTATTATTATTCTTCTTCCTCCAAATGAATTGCCTTTTTGGGAGGCTTAACATACCCGAAAACTCATGAAACTTTGCACACATCTCAGAACTGGTGAAAAATTTGATATTTTAAGGGTCTCGTGCGCGGGCTCCAAAAAATGTCTCAGTAGCGCCCCCTGCAAAAGTTTGAGAAAACAGCCCCTGAAGATAGTTTAACCTACATGTATGAAACTTGGCAGGTGTATGAAACCGTCAGAGACGTACAAAAAAGCCTCTTGGAGGCATGCTCTAAACCCAACAGGAAGTCGGCCATTTTGAATTTACTGTGCAATTTTGGTGCATTTTTGGCCATTTCCAGGGGTCATAAATGAACGAACTAGTCCTAGAGATTTCATCCGATCGACTTCAAACCTTGGTCTGTCCCATCCCAAGACCTTGAAGATGAAAAGTTATCAAAAGCTTGAGTTTTCGTCAATGCGTGTGACCGTGGGATGGCGTCAAAGTTAGGGGTCTCGCCACTAAACAGGAAGTAGTTTATAACTCCAGCATACATGGTCCAATCTTGCCCAAACTTCACAGGATTGATGACAGTCTTGCCCTGAATACATCTACATGTCAATAATTAGAGATAAACATAGCGCCCCCTACTGGCAACGGGAAATGTCATGTTTTAGACTTTAATGTACATCTCCTACAGAATTGACCAGATCCACCTCAAACTTGGTCAAAAAAGTCATAAGACGTTGATGACGCTTTATTGTGGAAACTGTGAGTTTTCGTCGAAGGGCGTGGCCATGGCCTGGCGGCGAACTTTAATGTTTCGCCGTGATGATAAACGTTGCTGTAACTTGACTCCACGTGGGAATATCTTGCCAAAACTTCACACATATGATGACAGTCCAGCCCTGTACACATCTACAGAGGAATTCTGAATCACTGCCATAGCGCCACCTACTGGCAACAGAACGCTACTTTATACATTCTTTGATGTCCCTCTTCTAGCAGGTTAATCAGACCCACGTCAAACTTGCTGATCTAAGTCCTTAGACCTTGATGATGCTTAAAAATGAAGCTTTTGGGTTTTCATCAAACGCTGTCACCGTGGCGCCACCTTGTTCGCCATCAAGCACGATGTTGTTTTGAAGGGATCAGGGATGCTTGAAAACTCACCAAACGTGGTATACATATCACAGGTCGCAAGTCCTGTTGTCTGATGTGATTTTTGTGCTTTGATGCACCAAGATGGCTCAACAGCGCCCCCTGGAATATTTCAATTAAGCAGCCCCCAAAGCTGGTTTGACCTGCATGTATGAAACTTGGTAGGCATCTGTAACACTCAATCACGTACAAAAAAGCCTGTTGGAGCCATGCTCCAAACCCAACAGGAAGTCCGCCATTGTGAATTTACTTGTGCCACTTTTGTGCATTTTTGCCCATTTCCAGGGCTTGTAAATTAACGAACTTGTCCTACAGATTTAATCAGATTGGCTCCAAACTTGGTGTATGTAAGCGTGACTACGTTGTGACCAAAAGTTATCACAGGATTTGCCCAATGTTGAATGGCGCGCCCGCTGCCGAGCGTTGAATCTTGAGGTCTCGCCATGAAAAACGAAATTGCTGTAGCATTGGCATAAATGGTCCAATCTCCACGAAACTTCACATGATTCATATTAGTCCCGCACTGAACACATTTTCATTACCATATTGCCTGATACTCATAGACCCACCTAGTGGCGACAGGAAGTAGGTCTCATCAAACACTTATTTTTGGATTTATCTGAAAGTTACATGCTGTGGTGTATATTTGATGTACAAAAACATGATGTATAATTACTGCGCTCTCCAACTCCCTCTAGTGGAAAGAGGAAGTGATACAAAATGTGAAATATGTCATTCCAGCACTGTATCAGGGATATGCCAAGTTACTTGTGCATGCGATGTCTAACTTTAACAGAAATGATCCGATGCGTCAGAAGGTGTCCTGCCAGCCCCCCCGAGTTGCGTGAAGGTGCGAGGGCCCATTCATCGCTGCTTGCAGCTTTAATTATTATTCTTCTTCTTCTGAGAATATAATCCCCAATTTGGCCCCTTTCCCAAATTCAAAAACTCACCAAATATGGCACACATGTTTGGTCTGGCGAAAAATTTTATAATCTATTGTCGTTCTGAATTTCCACCACTAGGTGGTTTTATAATCAAGGACAGTGCGTTTTGGGTCATAACTCCCATATACTTTGTGGCACATTCAAAAACCTTCAATCCACGCGTTCAGTGTGCTGAATCTCGTGATATAGGCCACGCCCATTTCCGCCTACCGTTTTTTTGACGCAAATGTGCAAAATGACGCAAACCTACTTTTTCGAACTGCTCCTAGGCAATTTCACCAATTTGCACAAAACTTTGCACACATCATCTGGGGACTCTTCTGATAAAAAGTTATTAAAAGAATTTTGATATTCCCAAGAATACTGAAGTTATTAAATAGCAGGTTCCTGCAGATTTGGTACAAAACAGAAAGTGTTGCATATCTCCACAATGGTGTGTTCGAATGACATGAAACTCACATTACTACTTCCCCATGAGCCCCTGAGGCTCTGTGCAAAATGTCAGGTGATGACCACCAGGTGGCGCTCTTTAAATTGAAGTATTTTATATCTCAACATCGGTTGGGCGGATTAACACGAAACTTGGTATAATTATTGTCAATGCCCTCCTGAGGATATCTGACGAAGGACTAATCGATCCGCCACTAGGTGGCGCTCTGGTGGCCGTCTAATTTAATATTTGGCACTGTGCCAACACCATAACACTTATGGAAATGAAATTGATGGGGGTGGTAAAGACCGGCCCCTGTAACTCACACACCAAAAATGACCAGCAGGTGGCACTATTTTCAATGCAAAACCGTTTTTGGCCCACAATTCCCACATAACATGTCACACGTTGTTTTCAAAACAGTCTTTCATATCTTGACCAAATACAGTCGGATTACCACAACACTTTTGATAATTGTGTTCCATGGCCCGATGAGGGTTTGTGCAAAATTCGGTGCAAATCGGCAAATAGGTGGCGCTCTGGTGGCAGTCTAATTAGTGTGAATGGAAGTAAATTGGAAAATCTTCAAATCCTCTTCAAAACTCATCGACTTTCAACCTCTTCTTGTCCCTCATACTTTGAGCTAGAGACACCATGTCAACTTTTAAAGAGTCAGAAGACCTTGAACTATTGGGCATGTATTCAGCTTCTACTTTTTGGAAAAATACATACGTGAGTTGGGTGCCTACCTGTATACTGGAAATGTAACTAAGAGATAACGTTTATTTTTTTATTTATTACAGCTGACAAGACATCTAGGTGCATGCCCCCCGATGGCAGCATGCCTGGCGTGGGTGGACTGCAAGGGCCCGTTCATCGCTGCTTGCAGCTTTAGTTATTATTATTCTTACGAACATTTAATCCCCAATTTTGCCCCTTTCCCAAATTCAAAAACTCACCAAACTTGGCACATGCGTTTGGCCTCATGAAAAATTCAATATTTCGGCAGTGTTGTATGTGGACGGGGCCAAATGGCAACATAGCGCCCCCTAGAAAATTTTGTGCCTCGAGCCCCGCCTGTGAGTTTTCCCTACACGCATGAAAATTGGTGGGCTCATAGAACATGCCAAGATGCACAAAAAATCCTCTTGGACCCATGCTGTAAACCCAACAGGAAGTCGGCCATTTTGATTTGAATTTTTGACATTTGAACGAACTTCTCCTAGGGATTTCGTCTGATCGACTTCAAATTTGGTACAGATCATCCTGAGAACATGCTGATCAATAGTTATTAAAAGCTTTTCTTTATGTCAAGGGGCGTGGCCCCTAAGGCATGACAAATTTTGGCGATTTCTCGTTTTTCGAATTTTGAACGGCTGTCATGCCCACACACTTGATCTCAGCAGCTTCAAACTTGCTGGACATGATGATGGCTCTGCCCCGAACACCCCGATATGTTAATATCCCACCTTACTCATAGCGCCACCCGGTGGTAACAGGAAGTGTCCGGTTTTTACTTTAACATGTACTGATGCCACAGACTTGACCGCATCAACTTCATTCCACTTATAATGCATGCAGAACAAGTTGGTGAAGCTAACTTATGAACCATGTGAAGCTACGTCTAATGGTGTCATCATCATCATTCATCTCCTCATGAAAATTGATACACAGGTCAAGAATGGCAAGCTCTTACATCTGATAAGGGCGTCGCCCATGGGGGGGACAGCATGTCTCTATAGCGCCCCCTTGAAATTTTCAAAAACCCCTCCCCATAAGGGTTTTTTTGGAGTAGGAAGATGAACTTGGTATATATGTGTATGTTGCCCAGACGCACAAAAAAGTCTCTGCCACCATTGGTCTACTCCAAACAGGAAGTCGCCCATTTTGATTTAAACTTTCCATTTTGGTGGCGATTTTGTGATTTCCACAACTTTGTATTTTAACGAACTCCTCCTACAGATTTTGTCCAATCAACTTCAGATTTGATACAGATCATCCTGAGACCATGCTGATCAAAAGTTATTGAAAGCTTTTCTCTATGTCAAGGGGCGTGGCCGCTATGGCGCCTCCCTAGCCAGCAAATACGTTTGGCTTTTTGATGGCTTCAGTGACCTCATGGCCTCATGAAAATTGATACACAGGTCAAAAATGGCGAACTCTTACGTCTGAAAGAGGCGTCGCCCATGGGGGGGACAAAAATGCCTCTATAGCGCCCCCTTGAAATTTTCAAAAACCCCTCCTCATAGGGGTTTTTTTGGAGTAGGAAGATGAAACGTCACGCCACGTCAGGGTTAATTTCCTCTGGGTTTTCACATAACCGCTTCAGTGATGTGTGCTGCTCGCCCCCGGTGGTGGCGCGGGAGAGCAAGGGCGCGATCACAGCTGCTTGCAGCTTTAATTTTTAGATTATGTCTACAAAGTGAAATATTGAGTAAGTATTAGGTATTAAATTGTCACCAATTTAAGCTGTAAAAAACCTGAAGCTGACAAACAAATAAGGCAACCGGCTGCACAGCCTTATTGAGTTTACTGAACTTCAGGACTTGTTAGTGCACACACAACTAAGGGTCCCTGAAGTTGAGTAAACTCAATAAGGCTGTGCAGCCATTTGCCTTTTTTATTTGTCAGTTTTTGTACTTTTTTACAGTGCACTTTATTTCCCATCTTAAATTAAATGTTTTATATAGTACTCATTTCATGTAACTTTTGTGAGGCACTTTGAGCTGCATATATGAGGTGCATACAAATGTTTTGGTAATTATTATTATTAAAGGTGGTGAATTCAGTGATGCTGTCCTCGACATCCTCAGAGGGGAGAGTTCCCAGAACCTGCATGGGATTGTGCCTGCATGCGTTGGGGAGCCAGTTGACGAGCCACTCAATCTCTCATCAGATTACATGCTTCTCACACCTGTGCAGGCTGATCCCTCAGAGGTTGAGCCATCTGCAAGCACCAGAACTGCCCCACCCCATGCACCACAGGAGGTGCGTGGGCCAGAGCCAGAGAGACGGAGGAGGAAGAGGCATGCTGGGATGGAGGATGCCTTTGAAAAGCTCCTGAGAATGGAGACTGAGAGGGCAGTAAGACAAATTCAATTGGCTGACGAGTAGCTCAAGCTGACGCTGCTTCAGCAGAAAGAGACAGAATTAAAAATTAAACTTCTGGAAAAGAAGCTCACCTCAGACCTGTGAGCAGTCTTTAGGTTCTGTGACACTATTTTGATTTACATTTTGTTTCTAATTGCTTTTTTAGTACTTTGTTTGAATTGCCATNTGGCTGGGGAAATCTCCGCCCAGAAGTGGTCCGAGCTCACAAAAACATCAAAATACAGTTAAAGGGCAGGAGCTCTGCAAACAGAGTCACCACCACACATGAGTAGAAGCCCATAGGTGATGATTAAGCAGGATTTCATTTGTATATGTCTATATTTTGTTTTGTTTGAAAATCATCCAGATCCTACCATGCCTGTGTTGTTTCTTGTACTCTCTGTAAAGAAAAGAATGTGCTATACAAATAAATTTACTTTGCATTGCATTCCCTTGCCTTTGTCTGACTACAAACATATGTTGGATGTTTTGGTACAGTAACAATGTTAGGTGAAACTAGACGTTGAGAAATAGGTCTGTATTTGTTACTCTTATTTACAGCAGTTTCAGGAAGTATGGCCAAACAATATTTTTCTATGCTTGAAATTACTTACAACTAAAACAATAATTTAGATTAAGTGGAATGAACATCTTGAGCAGCAATATCTAGGAGAAGTGGAGCTGAGGCTTTGTCAAATCCACCTCCAAATAATCCTGAAATTTGGTATCAAATTGATCCAGATCTCTGCCTTAACTTTTGAAATACCCAAATGCAGCCTTTATCTGGATTAAAGGGAGGATTGGATTACCAGATCTGAATCCTGATCCTGAGGATCAGGATTCTCTTGATCTGTGTTGAAATACCCAGTTTTCAGATCAGATCAGGATTTAATCCAATCCGGTCAGTATAATCCAATCAGATCACTTTGAAACCCTGGGCCCACCTCAGAGGTGGATTTGACAAAGCCTCAGCTCCACTTCTCCTAAATATTGTTACTCAAGATGTTCATTACACTTAAACCAAATTAGTGTTTTAGTTGTAAGTAATTTCAAGCATAGAAAAATATTGTTTGACCATACTTCCTGAAACTGCTGTAAATAAGAGTAACAAATACAGACCTATTTCTCAACATCTAGTTTCACCTAACACTGTAACTTGTTTGTACCAAAACATCCATCATATGTTTGTGGTCAGACAAATGCAAGGAAATGCAATGTAAAGCAAATTTATTTGTATAGCACATTATTTTCTTTACATAGAGTGCAAGAAACAACACAGGCATTAACATAATAAGCACATAGCAATTCAAACAAAGTATTAATAAAGCAATTAGAAACAAAATGTAAATCAAAATAGTGTCACAGAACCTAAAGACTGCTCACAGGTCTGAGGTGAGCTTCTTTTCCAGAAGTTCAATCCTCTGACACTTCTGAATGAACCGCATTATTCATAGTAGTACTGTGTATTTTTCCTATACTGCAGCAGTCTGCTCTGCAAACATGTAAAAAAAAAAAAAAAAGTCTGCTGTGTTGGCAATAACATAACGTTAAACTCTGTTTAAAGACGTCATGTATGATGTACTTCAGATTAATTCCCTTTCATGAAGTAGTCCGCCATGTTTCAGATCCGGGGGCGGAGTCGTGAGATTTGGAAATCCGTATCCAGATTGGGATCAAAGTGATCCACCTTGCCAGTGTCTTGAAATACCCAGATAAAGTCAGCAGGATCACCTGATCCCTGACTGAGAAAAGGGGGATTTCATTTTCTGGATTATTCTGATCCGGATTACAAGTTTTGAAATACTGGGCCCAGAGGACTCTGGTGAGAGAAGAGGAGGAGGAGTATGATTGTTAGACTGTGAGCTGCCAATGTGTTCTTATCCCAAGTCGTCCCATATTGCCGCTTTGTTAGTGGCCTTTCACATCTACTTATTACACACTAGGTAGAGCAACTACGTCTGCTGTTGACATTCTGGGATGGTGCCTCCAACACCAGGACTTCAACAAAAGAACATGGTTAGGTTTAGGCAACAAAAAACTTTATTAGGTTTAGAAAAAAACATCATGGTTTGACCCG
The DNA here is from genome assembly GCF_006386435.1 of Epinephelus moara. Taxonomy (NCBI): domain Eukaryota; kingdom Metazoa; phylum Chordata; class Actinopteri; order Perciformes; family Serranidae; genus Epinephelus; species Epinephelus moara. Next base: position 2,253,321 of record NC_065509.1, on the reverse strand, counting down.
ACATTCATGTGGTAAGCCAACATCAACCTCCTGGGTGAAAGTCCAGGGTTTGTTGGGCCCATCCACCACCACCCCTCTGGCCCTATAGGGACTTTCAAGCTCCTTACATTACGTCGTTACCAGTAGCGTTTTATCCTGACACATCCAGTGATGTATCATACTGCCGCGACAGGTCCCACTGAGTCCGTCCGCAAATCATACTGTTGCGACAGGTGCCATCTGGCCGACTGGCGGCATGTCATACTGCCACAAAAGGTGGCTTTTGGCATCAGGTGTCTGACGCTGAAATAACTGAAAAAGCAGCAGTATTTGACAAGTTCAAAATGAGAACGGGCTGGAACTGTCATCCCATTCACATCCTGATTTGGATCACACACTGCCCAAGCTCGGAAGAAAGCCACCATGCTGCCTTCTTGTTGAGGCCGGGATGTGTGGACATGGACAATTATAAAGCAGCAGCCAACAATGTAAGAAGACACAAAAAAGGTCTAAAATACAGTGCACAAGTTAAAGGAGCTGCTGGGGTCATATTTCACTGAAGTTGTATGTTGTATAATTCCATGTGACCAATAAATGATTGGTGGAATTGAATTGGAGTGAATTGAATTGATAAGCACAACTACAATATGACATTATGACTGATTTACAATCAGTGCTTGTGTTACATAGTTCTGTGTGATGTCTTTTTCTCTCTCTCCTGACTCAGCCTAATAATCCAATCCAAGGGAGGATTGGATTACCAGATCTGAATCCTGATCCTCAGGATCAGGATCCTCTTGATCTGTGTTGAAATACCCAGTTTTCAGATCAGATCAGGATTTAATCCAATCCGGCCAGGATAATCCTATCAGATCACTTTGAAATACTGGGCCCTGGGCCCGGTTTTTCAAAAGTAATCCGCTCGGATTTTGGATAACGGATTGGATCAAATCTTGAAAATGGGTTTTTCAAAAGAAAAAACAGATTACGTAATCGGATTAGATCATGTAATCCAATCTTGGTTTTGATCCGGATCAAACCTTTAGTTTGGGTTTTTCAGAACTTTTTAGTAGGATTGGGATCACTTT
>NC_065509.1:2243149-2251754 GCF_006386435.1 Epinephelus moara | reverse complement strand
TCATTCTCACGAGGTGCTTGTATATGCACATGTGTGCAGTCGATTGCTCCAATAGTATTGGGCATATTCCCCAAAAGAAAAAAGCTGCGCTTGGCCTGGGCAATCTGGTTGTCCTTTGGAAAAGAAACAAATTCATTGACCAGGCTGGCCAGTGCGATTGACACATCTTTCACCACATCACACACAGCTGATTTCGCCACTCCCATTTGGTCACCAACAACTTGGTAGAAAGTCCCACATGCATAAAATCGGACAGCAATGAGGATGAGGACCGTGACTCCTTTGGGTTCTGTGTTGTAGTTTTGGCCGGAGAAGGTTCACAAGGTACTCGATATCAGCCTTCCCAAAGCGAAACCGGGCATACAGCTCCTCAGTGGTGTATTGCTCCAGTGGTTTGGTACACTCAACATACACCCTTTGACGGTATCCTCTCCTGGCAAAGTGGTGGTGGCAGTGGACAACACCTGCCATTTCACTGTCTCTCTGTGACCCTCTCTGTGAATCCTCTGAGAAAGGCTGATTTAAATGGCTGTGTAATTGGTCTTTTCAAACACACCCGTTGTGACTGATTAGTTCTGGCTTATGTTCAATTGAGGCAATCGGACCCAAGGCCTATAAATGATGAACAATGTTCACTATAGTAAAGCAATAGAACCATGGACTCAAGAAGCTGTAATTTCACTGCTGCCGAAACCAGCGCACTACTAGAGGGTGTTAGATGCCATTATGACACAATAGTGGGAAGTTTTAATTCTGCTAAGGGTGGAGATACCAACAAAAAGAAAAATGATGTTTGGATTTTAATCACCGAAAATGTGAATGCCATAGGGTCTGGCCAGAGGAGGACCACAGACCAAATAAAATTTCGATGGAAGAATCTTAAGGCCAGGGCAACAAAAGACCATGCTGAAGCCAAAAACCCACAAACAGGCAACAAGCCCTTTCAGGGGGGAGATTACACAGATGTGGTCCTCGACATCATTGGAGGTGAGAAGTCGCAAGCTCTGCATGGTATTCAAGGTGTTGTAGGGGATGGCGAGCCTGGGATTGAGGAGGAGAGTCAGCCAGTTCCTCCTGAGGCTGATCCAGAGAGCACATTTATTTTGAATCTCAGCTCTGTTACTGAGGAAGAAGCTGGATCCTCACTGGTAGAGCCAGCAGTAGTTGCCACAGGATCTCAGAGGAAAGGCTTGAAGCGTCCTTCATCAAACAAAGATGATGATTACAAGGCACTTCTGCAAAAAGAGACTGAAAGGGCAGAAGTACAGATTCGTCTGGCAGAGGAACAACTGACTCTCACCAAACTACAGCAAACCAAGGCCAGACTTGAGATCCGCCTCCTAAAGGCCAAGCTCAGACAAGCTGGTCTCTCCACATCAGATGAAGAACTCTGAAATTGTTGTTGAGTATTTGACATTAAGCCTTTTTATTGAATTCAATACATCTATATTTGAAACTTGTTCTAAATATCCTCAATGTACAGTGTTTGTGAGTAATGTTTTTATTTATTTGTTGTAGGTCTCAGATGAGCGGACTGCCGGAAGAGGGTGTTTTTTTTGTGTGTGTGTGTTTTCGTTTCAAATAAAAATAAACTTGTATTGACCCCACACTGGCTATTCTACTTGTTGCTCTTTACATATCTATAGTGAAAATCCGGCTCAAAAGTAAGATGGATTACGTGATCATGGATAGCAAAAAAAGGATTACCAAATCCGGATCAATTTTATCCGGATTAAACCTTTTGAAAAACCGGGCCCTGGTGACACTACTGTTAATGTGTTTGGTTCCATGGAATATAGATACAGTAGATAGATAGATAGATAGATAGATAGATAGATAGATAGATAGATAGATAGATAGATAGATAGATAGATAGATAGATAGATAGATAGATAGAACTTTATTCATCCTGAAGGGAAATTCAACTGTCCATGAGATGTTAATATTTTGTATGCAAACATGAAAAATCAGATCTAACTGAAAGGTCAGCAGCCCCAAAGATCTTTAATACTCATTGGGGGTATTTATACTTAATTTATGGCCAGTTGAATTATCCTACGCTGGACTAAAGAAATGGACAGAGACATTTCTTTAGTTTATCCATATGCCATTGCTTGTGGTGTTGTGCAACTGTTTCTCTGTTCCACCGCTGTTGTTTCAAAGGAAACCATGCATACAGCTTGTGGAGCTAACTTGTTATTACTTTGATAAAAAATACGACGAACTCTGACGAAATAATAACCACTCAGCACTTCCCATTGTTAGCTTGATTACAGAGCTGCTTGTTCTGGGGATTCTTTCTACTGGGATATGTTTGTTTTGCTTGTGTTGATATGCGGGGTAAGTGCCATCCTTTGAATTGTTGTTTCTTACGCCACTGAACAAAAGAAGTCAGGGCTGAGGATGGACATTAGACATAAGCCTCTGTCAGTTAAGGACAGCAAAACATTACTGCTTTTCCATGTTCCACTCAATAAACACCAGATCTGCATTAACCCTTTGAACTCTGCCATAGCAATGGCCTGCCAGTGGATATGTTGGTTGTTTCTTATTGTGATGTCATTTCTTTGAGTTTATTTATTTATTTATTTTGTTGAATGCTTAATGTACAGTATCTAAAATCTATACAGCCTATGCTCAGAGGTTCTGTAAGCCAATAAACCCTACTAATTGATAGAAATGTTGAGATTATTTTCTAAGTTTTAGATGGGTCAAACAAAATATATATTTTGGGGTGTAAATGGGTAAATTTTGCAGGTTTGCTGGTCCTTCCCCCTGTGTATTATAATCACAAATAGGCCAACATAAAACCTACTGACAAAGTCTAGCTTTCTTAATATCCTCCTCCTCTGATCTTGTACTACTCTGGTGTAGTCAATGCAGACGAAACAAATCCAGTAGCATCGCTTCTTGTCATCTCTATTTCCATGTAATTTCCATTTTGTATAGTAAGCAGGTGTGTGTCCAAAAGATTGGGACAAGAATGTCTACTCCCCCCGCTTTGTCTTTTCCAATTTTATCCTTGGTTTATCTTAAATGTATGCAGGACAGAAACAATAACTTTATACAAATGGATGAAAATCTGACATTTTTGTCTTGTCCAGACAGCAATGTGAGGATCAGAAGTGTGCCATGAAGGGTTGAGGATGGGATTTACTGAACCTCTAAATCCCTTAAAAAATGTTTTGCCATCTCATTTTGCACTGTCAAACCATATCCAGCAGTTAATCAAAAGATATCCGTATTTGGCAAAGGGTGGAAATACATAAAAGGATTACTTCAACTGAATTAGCATATTTGTGACAAGTATTTGTTGATATCTATGCTGCAGCCTTTATTTAATTTTATTAACTCTCACTCATCCTCTCCACTTACACTGTCTTCCTGTCAGGTAAGGTGTAGTTAGAGTCAGACATCTGCTTTAGCATAAGGCTTTTCAGACATTATCGTCTTTATTAGACAGTATATTGATGTGGCTAACACAAACCAGGAACCATTTGCCTTCTCTGCACTGATTCCTGTCATCCTTTGACAAGAAATTCATTAAGCGTCTGAGCAAAGCTGATCTCTGAAATGGTTGACTGAAAGGTTGCTAGTTCAGAACCTTTAAGTGGTTAAAAAGGCGCATGACTAAATAAGAGCAACTCTTCCTTTTGCAGCATTTTCTGCAAGACAGTCACCATTATAACTAGCTAGCACTGGTCAACCTATGTCCATGCAGCATGACATAAAGGCACAAAAAAATGCCTGCTCACACCAGGAAGTGGCACAGTTGGTGAACTAGCATAATTGTGGGGTGGCAGTAGCTCAGTCCATAGGGACCTGGGTTGGGAACCGGAGGGTCGCCTGTTCAAGTCCCCGTCCGGACCAAAATATGGAGCGTGGACTGGTAGCTGGAGAGGTGCCAGTTCACCTCCTGGGCACTGCCGAGGTGCCCTTGAGCAAGGCACCGAACCCCCCAACCGCTCGGAGCGCCCGTCATGGGCAGCCCCACTCTGACATCTCTCCACTTAGTGCATGTATAGGTCCTGTTTGTGCATGTGTGTGTTTGGACCTGTGTGTAATTGACAACAGAGTGAAAAAATTGAAAATTGAATTTCCCCTCGGGGATTAATAAAGTATATAAATTTTTTTTTTTAAAAATAACTCTCCAAGCTAGCCCCATTAACTAACTTACTATCTGACAGCTAGCATGGTTCCCCAGTTGCTAGCATGCTTCCCCAGTTGCTAATGGGACAAGTTAACGCAGTTTACTCAAGAGATGTGTTTGTACCATAGGGCAACTGATTCAACATCAAAGTGAGCTTCCAGTTGTTGGGGAGTAGTATTACTGCATATGTGAAAAATAGTTGTATTAAAGCCTCTTGTGGCTCCAGAGGGAGCTGTGGAAGTCTGATAAATGTTCTTTAATGATGTGTCGTGTGTGTCACCTGGGACTGAGGACTACAAGTCTGACAATGAAAATAACCTGAGGAAGTGTTTTAAGGCCCAGACACACCTAACCAACATCAAAGAATAACTGGTCACTAAGGTCAACTGTTGTGTCACCTCACACTTACTCTGTCTCAGACAAAAAGTTGCACTTGAATGCACCGCAAAGATGTATGTTCTGTGCCTGCTGGAAGACCGACAGGACAGATTCAAGACACTAGTTAGCCAGTTAGCACAACAGCACAACCAAATGTTAAAAGAACAGAGCATACTTGCTGTGCGCAAGCAAACATTAACAATTACAAATCTATTCTGCTGAAGAGCTCAATGGCTAAAAACATAATCTTACCTCAGTGTAATTAGGTTCATTTTGTCTACTCAAAATAGATTAAGTGTAGAAAGTTTCTTTTTAATAGACAATGAGCTTTTAAGGAGATGTAGTTTACCTGTTTCGACTGTCACTTCAGTCTTCTTCAGAAGCGTCATCTGTCGTGCGTCATGACGTGTCTTTATCAGCTGGTAGTATCCCGGAGGCGTAACCAGCTTGGCAATATCTGTCAGATTGCCAGGCTGGTCACGCCTCCATGAGATGGCACTTCCCTCACAGAAACACAAAAACAAAGTTTAGAGGTGCTTGTACTTTACCTACGGTAGTAGTATTTCCATTCCAATCTACTCCACTGTCTCATATACAAATATTACACTTTTATTGCACTACTTTTATTTTAAAGATTTAGTTTGGCCTATTAGTTACAGTATTTTTGTACAATAATATACATTTGTTGCTAGGTTATATCATTACAGGTTACAATAAGCCACCCAGCAATATTTAAGTTATTAAAATGACCATCTTTATCTGCTGTTAATCTGCTGCTAATATGGTTATAAGTAGAGTAGCTCATTCTGTCAGGTAGGAAATATCTATCAGAATGGACTATTACCTCTATAAATGTGGTTATAAGTAGAGTAGCTCATTCTGTCAGGTAGAAAATATCCATCAGAATGGACTATTACCTCTATAAGTTTAATTAAAAGTATGGTAGCTCATTCTGTCAGGTAGGAAATATCTATCAGAATGGACTATTACCTCTATAAATGTGGTTATAAGTAGAGTAGTTCATTCTGTCAGGTAGGAAATATCTATCAGAATGGACTATTACCTCTATAAATGTGGTTACAAGTAGAGTAGCTCATTCTGTCAGGTAGAAAATATCCATCAGAATGGACTATTACCTCTATAAATGTGGTTATAAGTAGAGTAGCTCATTCTGTCAGGTAGGAAATATCTATCAGAATGGACTAATACCTCTCTAAATGTAGTTAAATATATGGTAGGTCATTCTGTCAGGTAGGAAATATCTATCAGAATGGACTATTACCTCAGTGCAACATTTGTCTCTGATGGGCACATCATGTCTGAAATCTGTTCCTGCAAATGGAAAGGAAACTCACATTTGCTTGAAGTCCTGCCTGACAGAATGAGCTACCATATTTTTAACTACATTTATAGAGGTAATAGTCCATTCTGATACGTACATTTTATGGCTACCATTTTGTACGTTCCAATATGGCCGCCATATAGACATCTGGGCAAATGCAGACATTGATTTTCTGAATCCTTATACAATAACCTTTCCAAAAATATATAGTTTTGCAAATCTCCAAAGAAATCCCACAAAAGTTGAAATCTAAACATAATGAACCTGACTAAAAATCACACATCTGACCTTGTGTTTGGTGGGGCTGGGTTGATGGAGACTCTTTGATACATCAACACCTTTCTTCATGTTCATGCAGACTGATAAATTGGCAGTGAAAAGCCACAGAGTGTAGCTACCCATCTACAATGACTCTAAAGAGTTAGATTCCCAGTCTGATCAATGTGGGGATTAAGGCTTCCTGTGTACATACAGAGATGGAGTTAGTTTGATCCAACAGACACAGGACTGAATATCTTCCTTGATATTTCATAATGAAGTCCTCTGTTCATTGTCGTGGCCACTCACTTGTCTTTCTCTATTTGTATTTTCACAGATTCCTGGAGTTCTTGCAGGTCGGGATGCTCTGGGGGTAAAAATGATCTTATCACGGCAAACTTCAATACAACAGGTATATAGTTTCTTCCAGTAGCTTTGGTTTGGGAAATACATTTCTCATTCATTTTCTCTTTAGACATTTTAGAGCTACCTGACCTAAGACACTCATAGGAACCATCCAGCAGGGAAATTAATTACCTATTGAAGGATAATCAAAACACATACACTGAGTCACCCTATATAGACAGAGTCCATAGGGACTTGCTTCCAGTTTGCATCAGTTTGACAAGTAGCCTGTATGTCAGCTCTGGTGGGTAAAAAATGCATTTGAGCAACAAATTAATAAACTGTTGGGAAAAGTGGCTGGCAGATATACCAAAGCTATCATGTCTCGCCAAAGTGTTTTTGTCAGTGGACTTGCACCTTTACATATGATGCGCAAGGTATTCTGGGTTCATCTCTTGTTGACGCTTTGGGACGCTGTGTTATTGTACGCCTGTTACATGTATTGTGTCTTTTCAAAATACACTTCAGTTTTCACAGGAAATGTCAAGTTTTTGCTTTTTAGATATATACAGTCAGTAAAACGCCTTGTATTTATGTTTATTTCCCTGTGCAACAAAAGCACGTGGTTAGGTTAGGAAAAAACATCATAGTTTTGCTTAAATCTCACATGGGAAGTGAACACCAGGCTCCCAGGTGAAAGTCCAGGGTTTGTTGGACCCATCCACCACCCCTTAAGTCCGATATCCACTGTACGATGACCAACACACAACACACGAAAGATGACCAACATGAAAGAAACGTGGCGATATCTTTGGTTGTGGTTCTAAATTCGTTGGCCTACGTCACACAGTGAGAGAAGTTCAAGGATGGCCATTGTCAGTCTTGTGGTCAAAGACAGCCTGGGATAAAATTCTGACAGTGTCGGAAATTTGGGATGACCAGGTCATCGTGGACACAAAACATAAGAAATGTGTGGGATTCCAAGCAAAGAGGAGTTGTGACAGATGAAGCCTTGCTTGTATAATGTGTCCTCAAGCTTTTACTATGAACACAAAGACGGATGAAGTATGGAGGGAAATAGTGGCCGAGTTGCAGCTGCCAGGTGAGCAACCTAGAAGCTAGCAAACACACACGGTCACAATGCAGTATATAGTGCCCACTAAACTTTAGGTTATTGGGGTGCCTGCTGTGGAACACAGGCACAACCTATTATTTTCCTCATACTTCTTTGTCTTATTATTATTCTTCCATACAGAAAGTTGGTAATCTACTCGTCCCACGGCGTTGCCAGCACATACACAAAAAATACATCAAAATGTGTAAAATTCAGGAACTGTGTGCTATGACTTTTCTCAGAGATTTGTCCAGCAGTTTTTACGAAATTCATAAAAAACTACACATCAAATCGCCATATTTTGACGTAGAAAAAAAAAAAAAGCTGAGAGACCTTCTTAAAAATTTATGAACAAATTGCTCTCAGTACCAGAATTTTCACTCTACATTCACAATTATACCTCAAAATGTAGTAAAATTTGTGCTGGTCACAGAACTGTCCCCATGGAATCACTCATACTTAAACATTTGACTCAGTGAGCTCCCATGCGAAGGGAGCGCTGATTTTTTTCTCATTCACTCCTATGTAAACTGAAAGGAGAAATTTCTGGAAAACAGCTTGGGGCACCAGGTTTCTACCTTGCGACCAAGATCACATTTTTGACACGACAAACATAAAAGATATGTCTGTGTTCTCTCTGCTGGTATCCTCATGTGGTGGACTAGTGCAGGAGAGGGAGTGAATGCAGCTTGGGCCTGACTCCTCCTATGTTTCCACCTCCTAATCAGGGCCTGGCAAATATAAGTCACCTGTAGCCTTTCCCTCTCCCCTCTTTCTTGCCTCATGCTCTGTTCCTGCTGTGGCTGTTTGCTTGCTTGCTCCAGGTANTAATCAGGGCCTGGCAAATATAAGTCACCTGTAGCCTTTCCCTCTCCCCTCTTTCTTGCCTCATGCTCTGTTCCTGCTGTGGCTGTTTGCTTGCTTGCTCCAGGTATGTGCTGAAATATAGCTTCGTCATGTGTAATGGTACCTGCCTTATTTGTTTTATTTAGCATGTGCAATGTTCTGGCTGGCTAGG
>NC_065509.1:2209643-2234707 GCF_006386435.1 Epinephelus moara | reverse complement strand
TATAAATTGTAATAAACTATTTTTATATACCTAAATTTTTGGTTGTTGTTTATTAATCTTATTTTTCTCCCTTTTCAGCAGCCCCAGCCCCTGCCATTTGCTTTGATTATTTTGTTTATCAATAAAACCATTTCTGCCTTAACTGATTACACGTCTCAGCCTCTTTCAGTAACGAACCTGTGTGCCTTAGCAATTATTCTACACACTATTCAAGATACTTCAAGTATTTCCTGGGGTGAAACTCCCCAGGTGGCGTTGTTGGCTCATCCTCTATCCTCCCGTGTGTTAAAATTCCAATTTATACCTACCTCCCCCTCGCCACACTCATATTGATGATTGGACTCAGTTTGGGAAAAACAGGGAGGAGTTTGAGAGGTCTCATGCCCATTAAAAGAACCCTCTGTTGAGAGCTGCTTTCTTTCTGTCTTGTTTCTGCTCTCTCAGGTGGCCCTCATTAATTACCATAGCAACCACTCTGCCACACCATGGCAATAGCTACGGACACACCGACACAGAGACATGTTGGTGTGTGTGTGTCTAAATATTAAATGCAGACATGACAGGAGCAGAATTTCAATTTTAAACAGCATGTAAACATATATCAGTGTTTTAATCTATTATATACAACTACTTACACTACTGTTAATACCTTTAGCATTATAAAGGTGAAATAAATATTGTAATTTATTGTAAATACATAAATTATTATACACACATACTGCTATGTGACTGTAGTACATGTAGTACGTAGTACTACTAGTATGTAAACGCATAGGAGAAATTTCTGGGAAACAGCTGGGGCCCCAAATTTCTAACCTGCAACCATGATCACATTTTTGACACCATAAACATAAAGAAGACATTTGCGTATTCGGGAGAATGTCCTCTTTCTGGTGGTATCCTCAAATTAACGATTAGACTCACGGTTTGGGCATAACAGGGAGGAGTTTTAGAGGGATTAAATCCATCAAAAGACTGCCTGCTCTCCTTACCTGCTCCTCTCTGAGCAGAGGTGCTCCACTGCTGCATGAGGTCCCTCATTAATCACCATAGCAACAACCACTAACACACAAACTCACAGTCATTAATCACCATAGCAACAACCACTAACACACAAACTCACAGATGTGTGTGTGTGTGTGTGTGTGTATGAGGGGTCAAACGTTTCACCCAACCACACTACAACGCGTCACTGGCGCCTACTTAGGACACATCAGATCTAATCAAACCGCGTGAGCGCACGCCTACATTTTACATAGGGTTACTATGGAGACACGAGTGTTACACACATGCCCGCTACATTGTGCGCTCCACTCACACGACGCGCTCACACGTCTTATCAGTACGCGTGCACAGCGCGTTACAAACGCTACACATACACTACACCTGCGTGTGCGAGTGAATCTCGCACACACATAGTGCATGTACACATCATTAACACCTGAACGAGTCAAATTAGCCTATTTTGGCAAACTGTCTGTCTCCATAGTTTACACGTGCAGGCAGGCGTGTGTGTGTGTGCTTCGCAAGAAGTGGAATGAATAAATGAATCAAGTCGCTGCAGACATTCGCGTGCATATACACACACATGATTTTTTTTAATCTTTATTTTATCCTCACAAATCAGAGCTACTGACCACCCTCGATGTCTGGCTGTGGTTTAAAAATATTTAACTAAGATAATATATAGGCAAAAACAGCCTAATTGTGAATATATAGCCTATTATTGAATTGGATCCTAAATGCTGCAAACCTCCATCTGGGGGAATGAATGAGAGAGGCTGCTCCGGCTGGAGTGGTGGAGGCGCCGTGACGTCACCGATGGTGACGCTGGCGGGAGTAGGCCTCGGAGGGCGACCCAGAAGTGCGGCCGGCTTGGGAGAAGGAGCTGTGGCCTCGGGAGCCCGGATGGCGGCTGAATAGAGTTGGAACAGCCTGGACTTGTTGTCGCTGCGGTGGAAGGGGATGTTTTTTGCCCTCAGGAACCGCTGGAGCCGGGCGATGGTCCAATCCCTGATGTCGGGCTCTTGTTGTGGACGTGGAGATGGTGGAGATGGCCGAGTGGAGCGTGACGGAGCGCCGCGGGAGCGGCGAGGTCGACTAAACGCTGCACCGCTTCGGGAAGGAGGAGGAGAAGACCGCCGCTGGCTCCCACGGTTGTGGACGCGGCGTCGATTTCCCACCCGCGAGGATGGAGGAGAGAAGGCCTGAGATCCACTAGGAGTTGGGACGATCTCGTTGATAGAGCCCGACGGAGAACCACGGCGAGACCGAGGGATGTGGACCACAGAGCGCAGCCGGCTCCCCTGGGAGTTTCGGCTACCGGCAGACTGCTGAGACAGGGTCAGAGGATCACCTGGCTCGAACAGGGAGTCGTACAAGTCGTCGGAGTCGGACTCGGACAGGTTGACTTGCAGCACGTGATCCATCTGTGAGATAAGATAAGATAAGATAAGATAAGATACACCTTTATTGATCCCATAATTGAGAAATTCCAGTGTTACAGCAGTCAAGGAAAAAGAGTCAGATTAAAGATTTCAAAATTAGACTTAAAAAACTTAAATAACTAGGCATGCAAATAAGTACAAAAATCCAAGAGTCGGCGATAAATAACAATAACAATAATAATAATAATGAAAATAATAGGAAGTGGATAATAATGAGCAGCAGTGAATGAAAATGAGCAGTGGATAAAGGGAGCACATCTAGTGCAAGTGATTGTATGTGCAAAACAGCAGACAGCTGTGGTGTCCATAAAGTGTCCATAGTGTCAATAAAGTGTCAATAAAGTGTCCATGGTGCAGTCTACTGTGAGCAGTGCTGGTTATGTAGCCTGACAGCAGCAGGCAGGAAGGACCTGCGATAGCGTTCCTTCACACACTTTGGGTGAATCAGTCTATCGCTGAAGGAGCTCTCCAGAGCTTTTATCTCCTCCTGCAGAGGATGGGAGTCATTAGTCCTCAGAGATGACAGCTTGGCTGTCATCCTCCTTTCTCCCACCACCTGCACAGAGTCCAGAGAGCATCCCAGGACAGAGCTGGCCTTCTTGATCAGCTTGTCCAGTCTCTTCCTATCTGCAGCCAAGACACTGCTGCCCCAGCAGACTACTCCGTAAAAGATGGCTGATGCCACCACAGTGTCAAAGAAGGTCTTCAGGAGCGCCCCCTGCACTCCAAAAGACCTGAGCCGCCTCAGCAGGTAGAGTCTGCTTTGGCCTTTTCTGTACAGTGCTGTTATGTGATTAGTCCACTCCAGTTTATTTTTAAGATGAACACCCAGGTACTTATAAGATGTCACCATCTCAATGTCCTTTCCCCTGAGTATGCACAAAAAACACACTTGCTGAGATACGTGGGGTTGCCAATGTTCGAGAGATCTGAGAGGCCTGTGGTAGAGTTGTGCTGGTATATATATGTTAGTCAGGTGATTAGAGGAGTGGTTGAGGCGTGGTCCTGCTTCTGAACCTAAGTTAAACAATTAACTCCATTAAATAGTTACAACTTAATTATCCGACACATTAATTCACATGGATTTTAAAATGTATCATCATGGCAGTTGTTTAGAAGAAAAGAGAAAAAAAGGAAGGAAAAGAAAGAAAAAAAAAAATATATATATATATATAAAAATGAAGGAAAGGGAGAGAGAGAGGGAGGGAGAGAGAGAGAGAGAAAAGACAAAAAAAAAAGAAAACATTATTTACAAAATGTCATCATCAGCGTCAGAGTCTGAGCTGGGGTAATGATGGGGATCAGGAATGTGAAATGAGGCTAAATTTTGATCGGCATTGTTAACGTTCACATGAACATATGTGGAGGATTGGATTATCTTTTTAGTGAGCACATTAGACAGCCATTTCAACACAAAAGGAATTAAGGTGCTGACCAAAAAGAAAATAACTACAACTGGGATAATCATTGTTAAAAACCATGATGACCATCTTTGGCCCCAAGACTTTAGCCAAGAGGGCCATGAGTCATTTGCTACTGGTGGGGGTCGCATGGCATCTTGCATATGTTTGATGATGTCAGTGATGTTCTTGTATTCATCAGGGACATAAAAACAACAAGAGACATTAAGTATTTTGCAAATACCCCCTTTTTCAGCTAAAATAATATCGAGAGCAAGTCTATGTTGGATAACTGCTGTTCTAATTGCAAACATTTCAGTGTTCATTAAGCTAAGAGCCACTTCAGTTTGGTTTGCTAAGGAAAGAACAAACCAGGCTAGTCCATTAATTTTGTTCAGGGCTGCAGCTGTTCCACCCCCTAGAAATAGGGACCAGCCAACATTGGCGTTGGGAGAAGTCCAGGGGTCAGCTAGTACATAACCATCATATTTGGAGGGAACACCAGTAATATCTCTGTGAACTCAAAAATGCGTGGTAGATTGAATGTTGGTGGTAGGAGCCTTCTTATGGGAGACTTTTGTATTAGTTGCGACAATTGATGGATGGCAACAACCGGACCACTGAAATAGAGGTGGCAAATCATGACAGGCCTTTCTACTGCAAGACCACATTATTCCTGGTTGGGATGAAAGTTGTCTAAATGGACAGGCAAATCTTGTCAGGGTGTTATTAGGCCATCTGTGAGAACAATTGTTTGATGTTGTAGTATTCATAAATATTCTAGTTTAACAACTTGACCGGCCTAGGTAAGGACCTGATGATGATGTTGAACAAACACAAGTCTCTGCATACTGTAGAGGAACTTCAAATGCCATGTTACTAGGGGTTGAATGGGAATCAATACAGGTAATATTGGAATGTGGAGCAACTGAGACATTATTCCTGATTTGTTGGCCGGCAATCAGTAACATCATCATTCCCAGGGGGACAGTGCATTTACCATGATCTTCTCAGCCCCAAGATTCTTTCCTGTGGCCTTGTAATACAACATTTACTGTCAGAGGTTTTGCTTGCCATCTAGCTGCTAAAGCATGACAAACTCAACAATCACCAGGAATCTTCAACTCTTTTTTGTGTAAAAGAGCTAGAGCACATGCACTTTTGTCATTGCATTGTCTGAGGGCTTGTTGCACTGTCATCTTTGTGATCAGCAATGTTTAAGTCGTCGAGGTGGTTGTCTTCTATCTCAGAGGTCGGCGAGGCAGTCTTAACATCTGACAGCACGTTAAGTGGGGCGTCATATGGGTCTGGTGGCCCATTGACTATGATTCCGAGTTGTCTGTACATATCAGAGCTTGGATATTCAATTCCACACCAATATGTGCCTGCATCAGTGGATTTGACATCAGAGATGGTGATTTGGGCTCCGTTGGAATTTGGAATTTTTGTTATTATGAAGCGGAGATCTCTGTTTGGAGGAAGGGTTTTGTCAGTAGCAGCCATGATCAAGTGCCAATTGTGTGGTCCGCAGGGGTCTCTGCATAGGTACTTGTCATATTTGGCATATTATGTGTGAATTTGACCTGATTGCCAAATTTCGGGATAAACAGTACAGATGAATGTTACACTTTGTCTAGACTCACAAGTCAGTCTTTAGACACTTTGTTTAACTAAAGACTGATGTCTTTCTCCCTGATTTTGTGTTTAGATGGGCGGATACAATTTCAGAGCTTAAAAAAACTCCCTATGTTGTAGAACCAATAGTAAATCCGCAGGGCGGTCCTTTGGTGGCTCGCTGAACTCTTGTGCTCGTAAACATAGTCCGACTGCGTTAAAAGTTTTAAACAAAGTCGCTGTAAGTCTTTCATTTCCACAATCTTGTGGACTGAGCGCACATTTGATAAAACGGAGTTAAATCTCTCGGCATCCATTTTCAAGCTCACTGTGCGTTTGTTTCCTTGTGGACGAGAAACGGGGGAGCGCACATTTCCGGGAGGGCGTGTCCTTTTAAAAAATGCAAGAGGCGTTGCTTTGTTGCCGGCCGTTTTCTCCGGTGTGTTAAACACACTTTAGAAAGGAGTGTCCCCAGACTATCAGAAGGCGGAGATCTCTGATTGTCTGGTGGCGAGACTACACTTTGTCCTTCTGTCAGAGTCTCGGCAGGTTTGTAGGTGTAGGCCTCTATCAGTATCGCTGAACATGATAGGGTCAGGATCAGGTGGTGCATGGTGTAGTCTGGTGGGAAAAGGTTTGCGCTGTTAGTCCTGCAAGTCTAGTTGGTGTCTGTTGAATTCATGGAGTTATTCCTCACGTCGTCCTCTGTTGCGCTAGTTCGTCCTCGCATTGTACGTCCGTGCATTGTCCGTCTTTGCGTCGACAGCTGAGTTCCTCCGTTGGCTCAGGGACCTTCCTGCAGTGGCTGGCGTGAATCCACGTTGCTCTCTCAGCGATCTTCACAGCAGTATGCATTGTCAGGAGCACCTAGAATGGACCTCGCCAGCATTTGGAGTGCCATTGTTTCCTTCTTAGGTCTTTTATCACCACCCAGTCACCAGGTTGGAAATCATGGAGTGATGTGGATGCTGGTGGTGGAAAGGCTGATTTCACCTGCTGAGAGATTTGAGAGAGAGTGGAAGATAAGTTTTTGCAATATTGCAACATGTCATCCTGGCCTGGTTACAGGCTCCACTCCTAGGGATGGAGGTCTGCCAAAAAGAATTTCAAAGGGACTCATGTTCACTCTGGACCTTTTTCTCATTCTCATATGCATTAGAACAATAGGCAGAGCTTTTGTCCATGGTAGTCCCGTTTCCTCACAACACTTGGCCAATTTTGATTTCAGAGTGCCATTTTTTTTGTTTGACAGCACCTCCACTGGCAGGGTGGTATACACAATGTTGTCTGAGGTCAATGGCAAGAAATTCACTGATTTGGGTCATTGCAGAATTGACAAAGTGTGAGCCATTATCGCTGCTCAGTTTAATTGGTATTCCCCATCTGAGAATGATTTCCGTTAACAGAGCCTTTGCTACCACTTGGCTGCTTTGGTGTTTTGCTGGAAATGCTTCAACCCATTTTGACCACATGTCAACCATCACCAAGCAGTATTTCTTCCCTTCTGCTGGCGACAGTTCTATGAAATCCATCATCAAATGTTCAAATGGTCTGTCTGGTGGTGGGTGAGTGGCGTGTGTGATTGTTTTGGTTTTACCTGCTTTATGTGTTGCGCAAACCATACATGATTGACAAAACTTCTGTGCATGAACTAAAAACCCTTTGGTGAACCAGTGTTGAGTTATGGCATCCAACATCCCCCCTTTTGACACATGGTCCAATCCATGTGTCAATTTTGCAAAGTGAGGAAAGAAATGTTTGGGCAGGCAAGATTTGTTATCGAGTCCCTGCCACACTGCTTCTTTCTGTGTGGCACCGCAGCGTCTCCACAACGTCTTTTCTTGTGGTGTGGCAAAGGACTGTACTGCTGTTAGGGAGCTTGGAAAAGAAACTGGAGTTGAAACAAACAAAGGATCAAGGATAGTGGGTTGGAGTGCAGCTCTTTTTGCAGTGGCATCAGCTCTTGCGTTTCCTAGAGAGACAGAATCTGAGTTAGTATGAGCAAGGCATTTACAAACAGCAATTGAGTTTGGGAGCAAAATGGCATCTAGAAGACCTGCGACCTTGTCATGACGGAGAATGGGTTTTCCGACAGATTTAAAGAACTGTCTGTGTTTCCACAGAGTGCCAAAATCATGCACAACACCAAATGCATATCTAGAGTCAGTGTAGATAGTTACTGTCTTGTTGCTTGCCAGTTTGCATGCCTCTGTCAACGCTATCAGTTCTGCTGCTTGTGCAGAATAGTAAGAGGGGAGCGAACCTGAGACAAGAGTTTCATGATTAGTGACAACAGCAAATCCAACTCTGTTGCGTCCAGTTTGTGGGTCGCGCGAAGCGGATCCATCTACAAAAACGACCAAATCAGGGTTAGCTAATGGTGTTTCTTGTAGATCCAGTCTTGGGGAGCAAACCTGTTGGAGGACAGCAACACAGTTATGTTCTTGTCCATCGTCTGGTGTGGGTGACACGGGAGTGGATTTTCAGTCCTGTCCCATCCCACTCCCACAAAAACAATCCCATCCCATCCCAATCCCACGAAAAAGACAAAAAAAATCCTGTCCTGTCCCAATCCCACAAGAATGACTCCTGTCCCATCCCACTCCCGTGTTGTGTTTCAGTTACAGTCAAAAAAAAAAAAAAAAATACAGTACATGGATCACTCAATGCCTACCTTAGTTGAATATAAACCCAAATATGACATCTAATGTTGTGTTTTGATATTTATTGCCTTATTATTTTTACATTCACTCCACCTTGAAGCTGTTCAGAATGATAAACACATCTGATTTCTGATGTGGTCAGACAACACGTCATAATAACCAGTTCTGAGAGAGAAAAATGTAGTTAAAGTATTGCATATATTATATATATGACATCATTAGATTATTAATACTGAAGCATCAGTGTTACAGCAGCATGTTACTGTTGTAGCTGCTGGAGGTGGAGCTAGTTTCAACTGCTTTATAAAAACTTGACTATTGTTATTATGATTAGGCCTATATTGCATAATATTGTGCTTTTAAGACCATTTTTATTATTGTTGTAATTTTGCTTTTTTTAGACCATTTTTTAAACTTATATAATGATAATAAAGGCAAGTACACCCTTTTAAAAATAAATAAACATTTATTTAACAAGAATATTTAGGAATGCAAAAAAGAACATTTAAATATCCGAAATAACGCAAAAAATATTGAAATAATTAAATAAATACAAGAAAATAGACTCTCAGTCTCTCACTCTCAGGTGTGCAGTTATACACTCAAAAAACTGATTCAAGCCCTTCTTTGATGTGACACATTTAATTGTTGTTTGATTTGCTGAAACAGATCTATTAAAAACGTATACCTGTACATTTAATTGAGGCAACGTCATAGTTTCACCATGACATTCATGAACTCAAAACAAACGTGTTTCATTTGAATTGGGACCGCCCTTTGGGCATGTGCGAGGCAACGCGCTCTCAGCGGTCTTTGGGTCCTTCTACTCGGACAACTTCCAGCAGCACTGCTGCGGGATACTACTGTACAGAGACACGGTAAGCTGCTGCAATTCCACTCTTTGGTGAGTACTGTTTTGTTATTTCTAAAAAGCTTGCTATGAAAAGACTGTGAAACGGAACGAATTTCACCGTCAGTGAAGTCGGACATTGCGGGCTAAGATACACGAGGGAGAATAAAGTTGAGTAAGTGTCTATGGTTACTCTGACTAGTATTATAACCCAGGGCTGTACAGTGCGACATATACTGCTTGCGAGCCACTTGTGTGTGTGTGTGGTCTGCAGTGATGGGAATAAAGGCGTTATAAATAAACGGCGTTACTGATGCCGCTACTTTTTTCAACGAGTAATCAAAAAAGTTACTGTCTCCCCCGTTATGGTCCAGGTATCATCAACACGCCATTACTCAGCTTTAATTGAGATCACTGCAGCGGCTTTCTCCCAAACAAGCTCCTTCTTAGTGGAGCTCTAAAGTTTTGTTTCTTTGGTGAGGGCAGGTGAGGGGAAAGCATAAGTGATGATGATTGGTTTAGGGAGAGTAAAATTTCATCATAAACCAATCGAGACAGAGTAGGGCGGGTATTCACAAGCACACATGCAAGGTTGTCAGGTCCGCTGCGGCAACTTTGGGCTTGTTTTCTTGGGAAGTCGCTTACAAATGTTGGTAGTCGAGGGTTGCGTTTTTTTGGGCTTGTTTCTAAAGTGGAGCTGCTTATTTGGGCTTGTTCTCTAAACGTCGCCTTTCTCTCTATATATATCCGTCTAATGTGTTATTAAACGCATGATAGTATGTCAGACTGCAGGATGTCTCCACAGCTCCGCTCCCTCCGCCCCTCTCCTTCTCCGCATACACACAGCTGATGGTCAGTCAATGACCACACATCTTTTACTAGAAAAGGTGCACATGAACATGAATTATGAGCTCTTGCCACTAGTGAATCTGATTTGGCAGACTCCCCGCCCTCACTCACAGGCACACACCAACAGACACACACACACACACTCGTGGATTCAGTTGCATTGACACTTGACTTTCAAGTTAGACGTTAGAGGCCCTTTGTGGCTTATAAAAGACCAATTGAAGAGCTCTTTTCCAAAACGCTATGAATCCATTTTAATAGTTTTCAGGAAAATGACATTTTCTACCTAGACCCACACATTTTGCAAATATTCAATTTATCCTGTTAAAATTGCTTGTTGGCTTAGTCTGAACATGTTGAACAATGATTGTTAAATCAAACAACAATATTGTTGATTATAAATTCAAAGTTTATTTTATTTTATTTCAAAGCGCTATAAATCCATCAATTTTTTTCAAAACACTGTAAATCCATGGATAGTTTTTGTCTTTTTTAAAACAAGACAACATGTAACATATATGATATCATAGGACTCATACTATAAATGAATATAAATGAAATAAATACAAATGCATGAAATAAATAACGACCAAATAAAATAAATAGTAACATAAACTAAATAGTAACATAAAATAAGTATTTTCAATTTCACATTTCAATATTGTCCGCCACATAAAACAAATAACTTAAAAATAACACACATACAAATACCACTAATTAAATAAAAAATAATCAACAATGATGACAATACATTAAAGTCATTGAGTAATACATTCAATTTCAGTAAAGTGTCGAACCCGTAAAACGTATTCAGTAGGCAAATCATTTAGTAATACATTCAATATTCTTTCAGTAAAGTGTCGAACTTGTAAAAAGTAGAACCATTGTCTGCTACATAAAACACATCACATAGTAACACAAACTTCAACCACACAACTGCAACTAAAATGTGATTGATTTCATCCCCTCAAACCTTTGGGAATTTACAATAAGCCTCCCCAGGGCACAGAATGAATAGGACTCTTAGTAACTTTACCATGCATTACTCTGCATCTTCATCACTCTGACCTGCATTGTCATTCACCTGATACAGTGCATCATCATAAAAAGCCCTCACCACGCCAGACACACCTATTGCTCCCAATAGTGCCAGCACATCGCGCTTCTTTGCGCCCCTCACAGTGGTCTGCTTTGGAAGTAACGCAGGTTTTAGGTCAGCCCACCGCTTGCCCCGTTTTAACACACTGTGGAAACAGTACTCCCCATTGTACGCTGTCTTGAAACCAACCTTGTTGGTACTTAAGTCAAGCATGCGTGCTTCACTGATCTTAAAGTCTCTCTTAGTGACACATGTTTTTGTGGCTGACCTATAACCACACGCCTCCCAGTCTGTGCCATAAATGTGAACGTGGCCAAATTGCTGCAGGATGGCATGGTATTCTTGTGGTAGCAGAATTGTGTCAGTTTTCCTGATCTTCTGCTCAATTCTGCCAAAGACTCGGTCTGCCGGGAGAAAGCTGTGGCCCCTTACTGGAAAGGTGTGCTCTATTCCAAGGTTGGGAAAAAACTGTCGAAGTTCCATGAGCATGGACACCATGTTCATGTTCTTGTTTTGCCCAAAACAAGAGTCGCTGAACAGCCGAAGCCCCCTGGATTTGCTGATTTTGTCCTGAAGTCGAATCTTGAGGCAGTCACTCAGCGCAGATGCAATCATATTGCTGTCCTTGCTACTCTCATTTTCCTGCCACATGTAGAGATGGACATCACCTTTGTCTGGTGACTGTTCTCACCATGGTGCAAAACAACACCAAATAGGTACAGATACAACGGACATGAGTAATTGGCCTGTCCTATTGGGGTTTTTGGAAGGACCATGTTTTGCATCATATCAAAACAGACAGTCACATGATCTTCAGCAACCCTGCCTAACAGGTCATAAAACACGCGAGCTCTGCGATGATGCAAGATGAATGATGCAGTTTCCATCCTCTTCTCTGTCCCGGTTAGGTTTGGATCTGTAATCCTGAGCTTGTACTTGGCACAATCAGAGCATGTATCTGTAGCTGGGTGGCCGAAGCCAAGATTGAAATCCTTGGAAAACACTGAATAATAGAGGGAGCAGCTAGTATGAGCATGCTTCTGAGCCTCAAAGAGCTCATGCATCTTGCGCACATTCAAGTCACTGGGGAGATACTTGTGGCCTGGTGCTCCTCTCCGCCCATAATGGCTGGCCCTGCAGGTGAAGGACTGAATGTGATTGACAATGAGTTGTCTTCTCTTGTTGTTCTCCTCACTCTGCCGTGGACCACCTATTCTCTCTGGGCGTGCCTCAGCAGTCTTAGCATAATATTGACCAATCCAAGAGACACGATCTTTGCTGATGCCTGTGAAAGTAAATTATTCAGATTGTCATTTACATTGATTGGAGGAAGTATGAAATAAACACCATTACACAGAACTAACTTGCTATTACCCCCCTCCCCCATTCCGGGTTTTCTCCATAGCAGGGGTCAGGAACCTTTTTTGCTTGGAGGGACATTTTTCTCAATATTTTCTTTTAAATCCCTGAGAGTCAGATATTGGAGATTACAAGAAAGTTACCTTAACATAATCACCTTTCACACTCTCTCTCTCTTCCTCTCTCTCTCTCTCTCTCTCTCTCTCTCTCTCTCTCTCACTCTCACTCTCTCACACACACACACACACACACTCTCTCTCTCTCTCTCTCTCACTCTCACTCTCTCTCTCTCTCTCTCTCTCTCTCCTCTCTCCCTCTCCCTCACTCCCTCACTCACACAATCATTCACACACACACACACACACACACACACACACACACACACACACCAGTAGATAATGCATTGAAATAATATTTGCATGTAACACCAAATACAGACATATATTTACTTTTTATTTACATATATTTATTTTTTATAACAACTTTCTTTTACTTTGCCAAAAGGTTACATAAAGTGGATCACATTTTTCGTGTGTAAGGATTTACAGTTTGAATTAAGACAAATCACTCCAATAATTCCCACTGTTTGTGGCTCATGATCTAGACATTGGACCTGGACCTGCATTTGTATAGCGCCTTTCTAGTCATCTAGTGACCACTCAAAGCGCTTTTTTTACACTACGAGTCACATTCACACACACATTCATACACTGGTGGCCAAGGCTACCATACAAGGTGCCACCTGCTACTCAGTTTTAACACACTCACACACCGATTGAACAGCCATCGGGAGCAATTTGGGGTTCAGTATCTTGCTCAAGGATACTTCGTCTTGCAGCCTGGAGGAGCCCAGGATCGAACCACTGATCTTTCGATTGGTGGACGACCTGCTCTACCTCTGAGCCACAGCTGCCACATTAACAACAACATAAACATATCTACAAGAAATCCTTTGTCCCAAGTGCTGTTAAGGTCATAAATATAACTGGGATCTACACATAGGCCAATGATACATGGTGATGCTCCTGATACTTTGCTGCAGCTCTTTGCACAGCAGGTCAATTTAATTCCGTGGACACTTGTATATTGTGTTTTTCACTGACTTCTGAGTTATATTTTTATTAATGTGTATTGCCAAGACTTCAGCTCTTTGTATTTCCATTTTTGCATAGCCTACATGTGGTTGTATGAATGTTTGTAATGAGATGTGCTATAGTCAGTGTTGGGAGTAACACGTTACAAAAGTAACGTGTTACTGTAATATATTAGCAGTGACGAAGTAATATAACAGGATTTGGGGGAATATTATTATATTTACAATGTCACCTAACACGTTACCATCTGAAATAAACTGTTTGTTTTCATTTTTCATTATACACACTGATCCATACTGCTCCACTTCCACCAGTGTGCCACCAGAAAAAATATCATCTGAGGGTTGCTGTGTGTTGTCATGTCATTTCAGACAACATCATAGAAAGGTGCTGGTGATCAGCACATCTGGGTCATGCTGCACTGTGTGTCATCATGTTCAGTGTGTTTCCATCAATAAACCTGCAACGTCTACAATGTATCAAATTCTGCTTTTGCATCCTAAGGCTGCTTGAAAGCAGCGGGAATAAGGCGCTGGCCTCCAGTTTGTTTTTTCCTCGTCCCAGTGATCTGCACATCTGGGTGACGTTTTTCCATTCACATTCCCTACAACAGCAGAGCAGCAGCAGAACGCCAACACACAGTCCCGTTGTTATGCATAACTCTCTCTCCTGTGCTGTTGTAGCTGACCGGTACACCAGGAATTAGGTGAGTCTTCCAGCTCCGGTGTATTCATTTGCACTCGTCATAGTGACTGACTCACACGCCATTCCATTTGTTGTGCTAACCTTAATATTTGTTTATTGTGTTTCATGTCATAGGCTCACAGATATTTATCCATATCTCATAATTATCAGACTTTGATCCTCTGCCTGACCCTCCTTGTGTCCAAGGCTATTCATTTATTTTAAATGGTCCAAGGTATTTAATGGTTCTATATCATCAGGCTATTATTAATATAAGCAGGGGATTTTGATACAAAGTGGTAACCACTGTATGTGAATGCATTCATTGGTCAGACCTCGGCAGCACTGAATTTGAAATCAAGTGTAATAAACTGGAGCTTCTGTGCTTTGATTACCTGCTGTGAAACAGCATGACCCTCATCCATTTAAAATCAACATTAGTTCTTCTGAGCTCATTTTGGTCAAAGTAACACAAAAGAAATATAATAAGTAATCTATAGCCCTTTTTACACTGCCAGATTTTCAGCAAATGCTGGGCTGTTTTGCCGGCAAGCTGCGAGCATTTAGACACACAGAGCCGGATTGGCGAGTTGATCCGAGGTGCCCAATTTTCCGCCTCGTAGGGTAGACATATTGGCGGAACCTTTTTGGTTTAAAAAGAACGAGGCGCCCTTCCGCCACAGGAGGGGCTGTTGATGACTTGTGGGAGGAGCTGTTGATGACGCCTGTCACGACCAAACAAGGGACCTGAACCCAAAAGCACGACTCGACAGACAAAGTACAAAATCAAAGTTTATTAAATACAAAATGAAAATCACTCTCGAAAGAGGAAAACCTACACTAAAGCTAAGAACAAAAAAGATCTAGGAAATAAATGCTAGACTAAGAAACGAACAGAAAATCACTCTAAAATCACAGACAATATATACACACAGGGTAAGGGCACAGGTGGAAACAATCAGGGGCGGGGCAGACAATCAGACCAGCGGGAAAACACAGAGGGGAGGGAGCAAGTTGCCTGAAATGAGAGGAGAGTTAACTTTCAAAATAAAACAGGAAATAACGAGACAACATAGACACAAGACAAACTGATTAAATTAACTTAACAACGTTTCTTGGTTATGACAACGCCGCACGTGTGACCCACTGGCGGTGGATAAACAGGAAACAGCTGATAGCAGGAATGAGCAGCTAGTACTAGTAGCAAGAGGGAAACGCAAACCTGAAAGACACTACAGTAAAGATGGGCAACTGGGGAGACAAGGAATTGTGCGCCCTCCTTGTCCTCACAAATGAAGAGGCCATTAACCATCAAATGACGGGGACGGTGAAGGACGGGCCAACTTATGAGAGAATCGCTGAAGGACTGACCAGCCGCGGCTTCCCTCGGAGCATGTCAGTGTTTATGTCACACGCTGAGCTACACGTTTTGTTACTTGTTCACGCCCCCATTGCCCCGAAAAAGGCACATTCTGTATGAACAAAAGTAGGCAGGCAGCATTTTGCTGCATTCCCCGATTTTGTTTTTATACTGCCAATGCTGAAAGAAGACTGACTGGGCTTTCCTGTAAATTTGCACAATTCCTATTTAAAAAGGGCATAGGCTATGACTCTACACAGAGAGTAATACTGTAAAGTATTACTTTAAAATGAAGGTAACTAGTGACATGTACTACATAACAATTTGAGAGTCACTTGCCTAACGGTGCTAGGAGTGCACGTTTTTGTGTATGTCTTTATGGCATGTGTTATGGTGATGCTAAAGGAAATTTTCCACATCCTGGACAATAAAGTTTTCATATTTGCATTTGTTTATTATGTATTTTCAATTCAATGATTTTCTGTAATTTTCTAATAATATTGCAATAGTTAGTATTGAATCACATTTCAAAACAAGTATAACAGAGACATATTTTTTTAGTAAATAAAAATCCCAACATTGCTTTGAAAATACTTTCACCTGCTTCACCTGAAGAGACACAACTGCAGTTTTAAAAAAAAAACATGAATAGAAGTGGTGTATTTCTTCTTTCTTTTTTTAATAAATAATAATAAGGAATTTTATTTATATAGCACTTTTCTAAAAAATGTTACAAAGTGCTTTACAAAAGAAAAGAAAACCAACAAGGCAGATAAAATAAGCAAAGAGGAACACAGAGGTAAAGGCAGAAGTACAGAGTAACAATAGAAGATGCACAATAAGTAATAATAGGACAATAGAATGCACAGGAGTAAAATAATGATAAAAAAAACAATGGTAATTATTACTATTAATTGATAACATCAATTAATAGGTGTAAAAACAGTAAATAAAAACATAAATAAATAATAATAATAATAATACATTTTATTTATATAGCGCTTTTACAGCTCTCAAAGACGTTTCACATTTAAACAAAGAAAAGAAGTACATACATGTGATGCGAAGAGATAAACAGAAGACAAGGATGATAAACAACAACAAGGTGCAAAAGCATAGAGCAAAACATAGAAAAAAAGAAAAAAGGGGGATACATGAGAAACAGAGAACGAAAAGCTAATGTTTAAAGGTTAAAAGTGGATTTGAAAAGGTGGGTTTTAAGCAGTGATTTGAAGGTGGATGGATTTGGACATTCACAGATGTGTATAGGGAGGGTGTTCCAGAGGGACGGGGTGGCTATGGAGAAGACTGTCACCCCAGGTTCGGTGTTTGGTCCTGTGTGGAGGCGAGAGGAGGTTTTTGTCGGATGATCGAAGGCTGCGGGAGTATGGTGGTGGAGCATGTCCGTGAGGTAGGAGGGGGCCTGGCTGTGGAGGGCTTTGTAGGTGAGGAGGAGGATCTTGAAGTTGATTCTGTACAGGACAGGGAGCCAGGGTAGGTTTTGCAGGACAGGGGTTATATGTTCACGGGAGCGGGTGTGGGCGAGGAAGCGGGCAGCAGAGTTCTGGATGTATTGGAGTTTGCTGAGGACTTTGGATGATGAGCCGTAGAGGATGCTGTTGCAGTAGTCGAGTCTTGAGGTGATGAAAGCATGGAAGAGAGTTTCAGCGGCAGAGAAGGAGAGTAATGGATGGAGACGGGCAATATTTCTGAGGTGAAAGAAGGCAGTTTGGGTGAGGCAGCTGATGTGATGTTCAAATGAGAGGTTATTGTCAAAGATACCAAGGTTGCAGATGAATGGGGAGGGAGAGAGGGTGGTATTGTCGATGCTGAGGGTGAAGTTTTGTGTTGATGTAGAGAGGGATTTTGGGCCAATGAGTATTATTTCAGATTTGTCACAGTTCAGTTTGAGGAAGTTGGTTTGCAGCCATGATTGGAGTTCAGTCAGACAGTTGGTGAGGGTAGAGCTGGTAGCCGGGGTGATGGATTTTGTGGAGATTTGGATGTCGTCAGCGTAGCAGTGGAAATGGAGACCATGACGATGAATGATAGAACCAAGGGGGAGTAAGTAGAAGAGGAGAGGACCAAGCACCGAGCCCTGAGGGACCTTGAAGCAGGGGGATGGTGGAGGAGGTCCAGTTGTTGACATGGATGAACTGATGTCTTTCGGTGAGGGATGAAAAACATGTCAAACATTTCAAAAAGCTTTCACAAAGAAAAAAGTTTTAAGAAGAGTTTTAAAAGAAGCTGGAGACCTAGTATGTCTGAGTTCAGTGGGCAAGGAGTTCCAGAGAGTGAGGGCTCTGACAACAAAAGCCCGATCACCCTTTGTCACAAGCTGTGACCTGGGAGTGACCAACAGGGCTCCATCTGCGGATCTTAAGGGTCGAGGGGGCACATGCCAGTTCAATAATGCAGACACAGTATGTAACTGGGAGCAAGGCTGTTTAATGCCTTCAAGGTAAGTAATAAAATTTTAAAATCAATACGAAAGCTAACTGGGAGCCAGTGTAGGGAGGCAAGCACAGGGGTGATGTGCTCATAGCTTTTTGTCCCAGTAATGAGATGAACAGCAGTATTTTGGACCAACTGGAGACGGTGAAGGAAGCCCTGGCTGATACCTGAATAAAATGCGCTGCAGTAATCGAGTCAAGAAAATATAAAAGTATGTATAGTTTTTTGAAGATCAGCAAAAGATAAAAAATGACCTAATTTTAGAGATGGTCTTCAACTGTTAGAAACAGTCGACAACATTTTTCACTTGGTTCTCAAAACAGAGGTTGGAGTCAAATATTGCCCCCAGATTCCTAGCAGCCTGTGTAATGTTCGTTGACAGATCGGCAAGGTTTGCTCCAATAGAGCTGACAGAATGTGGGGGACCGAATAGAATGACCTCAGATTTGACGTCATTCAATTTAAGAAAATTCTGGGACATCCAGGATTTAATGTCAGAGAAGCACGAATTAAGTTTGACTAAGCAGCTAAGATCCGAAGGTTTTAATGGTAAGTATAACTGTGTGTCATCCGCATAAAAATGATAAAGCACATCATGATTCTGAATAAGCTGGCCAAGGGGCAGCATGTATCTTGAGAACAGAAGGGGGCCAAGAACTGAACCTTGAGGGACCCCACAATTCAACTGCGCTATTGTGGAGGTGGAGTTACCCAGAGCGACAGAAAGAAGTTCTATTGAGGAGGTATGATCGTAATAAAGTAAGAGCTGAGCCCTTGATGCCCACCCAGTTCTCTAGGCGATTTAGGAGGATACTGTGGTCAACAGTGTCAAATGCGGCACTTAAGTCTAAAAGGACTAAAAACGAGCAGTAACCTCTGTCTGCAGCTAGAAGTAGGTCATTAGTTACCTTCACAAGAGCTGTCTCGGTACTGTGAAATGCTCTAAAACCAGACTGGAAGCAGTTAAAAACACTATTGCGATTTATAAAAGAAATCAATTGAGATGAAATTACTTTCTCCAGAACCTTAGATTCATTCATTCATTTTATTTTTACAGGAAAAGATTAAAAGTAACATAATAAAGATCAGTCACAATTAATCAGGCCTGACTCAGTTAAAAATGATTTACAGCAGGTTCCTGTTCTGCAGCACATAAAGAACAAAAACACATCACAAAGACAGTGACATCTAACAAAAAACATAAAAGCAAACAGCAACATGAACATATAGAGAGGCATGGACTTATATGAAGTGCACACAAATTATGGGTTGAGTCAGTGATTGCAAGTGTATCCTTCCATCAGGCAGTGTTTGTATGCCCGTTTAAAATGTACAACAGAGGTTATTGTTCTAATATGATATGGGATCTCATTCCAGAGTTTGGTATATGCTTGAAAAAATGATCTCTGACCATAGCTATTTTTATAAGCTGGTGCTGGGAAATGTGCTTGGGAGACTGATCTAGTGATGCGTTCCTGTCCTATGTTGTGTCTTGGAACCAGATCAGCGACTGCTGGAGACGTGTTATTGTTTTGTATCCAATGATAAAATTTAATAGCCTGATTATTTGTGTAGTTCTGAAAGGTCAATGCATTCAAATTTGAAAGTGCAGTACAATGGTGAGTCCAGAGGGGAAATTTTCCATGGATCTTATAAACTCTATTGTACAGTCTGGCTATTGGTTCAGTAATTTCTTTTGTGGTGAGGGACCAGATTGGGAGACAGTAGGATATTGTTGAGAGAATGACTGCATGTAGATACGTGTTAGAGATAACGTTGGTAAGATAAATTAAAAAAAGACAGTTTGGAGATGGGCCTGAAGGTCCAAATTGGGTTTTTTAAGGGTGGACAATGGCATGCTTAAAACTATCAGGAAAATAACCGGAGGTCAGGAATTATTTAAAATGTGCAAGATAACAGGACTAACCGTGGGAAATATCTCCTTGAGCAGCTTGGTGGGGATGGTGTCTAGGTGCAGGAGGAAGAGTTCATGTAGGAAACTACTTTCTAACTCTACCATTGTAATTGGTTGAAATTGGGTAAAAGTGGCAGGATTATGATGTTGAATGGAAAGAATGTGGGAGGCAGGCTGGATTTGGGACCTGATGTTCTCCACCTTGCTAGTAAAATGAGCAAGAAATCTGTTAGAGAGCTCAACATCCGGTTCAGGAGAAGGGGTGGAGTTGTCACGAATAACAGAGTTAATAACTGCAAAGAGAACTTTAGGATTATGATTGTTTCTGGAGATTAAGGGCCCTATTTATATGGTCTAAAGCGGACGGCGGACGGCGGACGGCGGACGGCGTGCGGCGCATGGGCGTGTCCCAGTCACTTGCTAGTTAGACAGCACGTTTTCAGACTGTGCACCATGGCAGAGAGTCTAAAAGGGTTGGACTTACTCTGTGAATTAGTCATGGGTGTGTTTTGGGCGTATCATTCCATAAGCCAATCAGAGTGTCACCTCTCATTCCCTTTAATTGGAGCGCACGGCGGAGAGCTAGTTAGATGGCGGACCTACCAACTGGAAAGAGTGAGCGTTTTACAGCTGAGGAGACGATAAATGTATCTCTATATCGACTGTCCTGTCACATCTGATGTCAGATCAGAGGGGATTGGCACCGTTTGGCACGCGTAATGGAAATCCAACCTGATTTGATTAACACAGCTGCAATCTAATAAATTCACATCCCTCTCAGCCAGCCACAAACAGCCACAGCATCAGATAGGGAGTATATATTCAGCATCTCTCATCTTAGAAAAGCCAAAAGAAAAGAAACAGAGTGAGACTGCGAGAGAGAAAGAGAGAACGCGCGCGCACGGGAGAAACGCTGTCAAGAAATTGTAATTCAATTTTATTTTAACCCGGGAGGTTAGACAGCCCAGCTCCCTCTCCAGCATCCTGACCCCCCCCACCCGAAGGTCCAGGAAGGGCTGGTCCCGTGGCTGCACCCGGCTGTGCGGCGGGCTGTGCGGCCGCTGTGCATCCTCCTCCTCCTCCTCCTCCTCCTCCTGACATGATGATCTTCAGAGCTTTTTTTTTTAATATACATTTGTACTTGTAGGGCTATAAGTTTACGATTTTAGTTCACAGAAGCTGGTTATTGTTGCGTTTATGTCAAAATAAAGTTTATGAAACGTTTTCACATCTTTGATTTTGTGATTTACATGCCAACATGATCACAATTCATTTGGGAAAGACAAGTTCATTTTACAGGCTATGCATCATCAGCCCGTGGAGGTCTGCTCGCAGTTCCGTATATTCGGACACTGCGAGCTTGGACCTCCCGGATTATGATGATCATTATTACTGCGATTAGATCATTCTGATTAATGACTGACCATTAAGACGTGTTTCTGATAAATATTTTAATGTGCACAATAATAACCTTTCACATTGTAATCATATTTTTATTTGTTATCTTTTGCATATGTGTGGCTGCTCCGTGTGTGTCTGAGCAGAGTGCACGCACGTTGTGCACCCGCCTAGAGACGTATATTACTAACTTGTTTAACAGCGAAATACTGCGCCATTGACTTTAGACCAGGTTTTTGTTGGTCNGCAAATTGTGATTTGTGATATTGGGCTTTATAAATAAAATTGATTGATTGATTGATTGATAACTTGTTTAACAGCGAAATACTGCGCCGTTGACTTTAGACCAGGTTTTTGTTGGTCACTGGCGCATTTGCTTTTTATGTCATCTAACTAGCAACGCGCCATGACTGTGCCTGACCACACCTCATTTTTAGACCAACACACCCAGAGAAGCGCAAGTTCATTTGCTAGTTAGATGACGGGGGCGCAAGGCGTGAAAATGACAACTGCGCCTGCATCTAAATAGCAATGACACTTGCGACATGGATTATGCGCCCTCCGCCGTCCACTTTAGACCATCTAAATAGGGCCCTAAGTCTGAAAAGTAAGCTGATCTGGCATCGTTTCCTGCATTCTGGTAAGTTGACATTAACTTGTTGGCCTTCCATTGTCGTTTGGATTTTCTACAAAGTCTTCTTAGTGCCTGAGTGTGGTCATTGAGCCAAGGGAGGTTATTTGGTTTTTGTGTCCTTGTTTTTAACGGTGCGATATGATCTAAGATGGAAAGGCACTGATCATTAAAATAATTTAAAAGAGCATTAGGATTAAGAGGAGGTAAATACAAGTTAAAGGATGAAGAATTAAAAGCGTCGCAGAATTTAGTAGCGGAACCAGCATTAAGAATGCAAGAGGTTACTGTAGTGTAGGGAGTAGGAGTACAGACCTGGAATGGTACTTTAAAAGTGACAGCTTTATGATCAGTGACAGGCATATCCAACAGACTAAGACACTCTAACAAGAGACCAGATGAGAGAACTAGATCCAGGGTATGGCCCTGATTGTTGTCCAAGACAAATTTCCCTCCGGGGACAATAAAGTCTAACCTTAACCTTAACCTTAACAGATTGAGTGAGGTTAAAAGAGTCAATGAGGTCTGGAAAATGAGAAGTGAGAGACTGGGAGGGATGTTAAAATCATCAAAAACAACCACCCTATCATATCTAGACAAGACAATGGATAAAAGCTCAGAAAACTCAGGAATAAAATTAATTGATTTAGTTGGCCTCTAGATTAAGATGCAGAGTAAAGGAGGACCAGTGATTAAGAGACTTAAAGCTTCAAAGGAATTAAAAGTACCAAAAGTAGCAGGATGACATTTAAGACCTGACTTATAGAACACTGCAAGACCACCTCCTCTTCCAGAGGGCCTAGGTTTGTTAAAATAAGCAAATCCAGGGGGTGTGGCTTCATTCAGAAGAATAGTGTCCCCCTGAGACAGCCATGTCTCGGTGATCATAAAAAAGTCCAACTTATTAGAGACAATAAAATCACTAATGATAAAATATTTGATGTTGATAGATCTGACATTTAGGAGACCAAAGTTTTTTGGTGAGAGAGCGGTGGGGGAGACAATGGGGATACAACGAATAGGAAGCAAATTGCCCATATTTACTCTCCTATGGGGCTTTCTAGAAAAGTGAGAGACGCTCTGTCCCAGAGGCTGCCAACCTTCAGTTGCTCGCTGCCTATGTCGTCTGCAATTTATAATAACAGGGATGGAGCGAACGGGAGAACATTTTTGCCATGTCTGGGCTTCCATATATGAGGGGCTCGCTGCACATCCAGCAGACAGTGGTGAAAGAGCTGGGGTGATAGTTTTGAGTGGACTAGGGGGAATGTAGGCAGCAGGATACAGGTCAATTTTAGAATTGATATGCAGAGACGAATAAATCCAGTTTTATTTGGCGAAGCTGCAGTAACAGAGCCATGGCGTCAGACTGCAAGACTGGATAGATGGCAGGCGAACTTTGAGGCCAGGACTACAATTCCTTTATTGTTGAGGTGGAGATTATCATGTTTGTAAAGATCGGTCATCTTCCAGAATCAATCAATCAATCAATCAAACTTTATTTGCATAGCACTTTTCATACATTAAACATGCAGCACAAAGTGCTTCACAGAATAAAAAAAAACAAAAATACTACATACATATTGAAAACCCACCCCTCCCACCCCCACATATGAACACACACACACACACACACACACACACAGTCAATATAGTAACATGGCTGGGCACTGAGGAACCAGGTGAGGAAAGAACCACCTATGGGGAGCCATCCACACTGAGAGGCGCTACAGCCCACGGCCACAGGGAGCGCCGCCACAGAGACCACCCCGACCCAGACAGACCGGGGTGGACTCCACACATGGTGTGGAGATTAGGAAAAATTAAAGAGTTAAAGATTAAAATAATATTAATAATAATAATAAATAAATAAATAAATGAAGATTTAGAAACTAAAATGCATAAAGATTTAAAAATAAATCATTTAAAAGCATTAGAAAGTAAAAAGAACATATAATAGAAGAATTAAAAGAGTAAAAGAAATCAGTTAAAAGCCAAATTAAAAAGGTGAGTCTTGAGCCTCCTTTTAAAAACATCAACAGTCTCTGCAGTCCTGATGCTCTCCGGCAGGCTATTCCATAAGTGTGGGCCATAATGGCTGAATGCAGCCTCCCCGTGGGTTTTTGTTCTGACTTTTGGAACAATTAAAAGGCCGGTGCCGGAGGACCTCAGGATCCGCAAGGGTTGATATGATAAAAGCAGGTCAAATAAATAAGATGGCCCAAGACCGTTAAGACATTTTAAAACTAATAAAAAAAAAACCCTTAAAATCGATCCTGAAACACACGGGGAGCCAATGCAGCGATTTTTAAACTGGTGTAATGTGCTCCCGCCCTCTGGTCCTCGTCAGCACTCGTGCGGCTGAGTTTTGGAGTACCTGCAGGTTAGAGATGGTCTTTTTGGGAAGACCAGAGAGCAGGGCATTACAGTAATCTAAATGACAAGAGATAAAAGCATGCATCAGCACCTCCGAGTTAGCCTGAGAGAGAGAAACGGGTGGACTCTGGCTATATTCTTAAGATGATAAAAACCTATCTTTGTTACATTTTTGATGTATGGAATAAAATTAAGCTCAGAGTAAAAAATGACGCCCAGGTTCTTTACACATTGTGAAGGTTTAAAATCTTGTAGTTTTGGTAAAAGTTTCTCTCTCTGGCCTTCAGGACCAATTACTAAAACCTCTGTTTTATCCTGGTTGAGCTGTAAGAAATTCACTGCCATCCATGACTTGATATCTAAAATGCAGTTAAAAAGGGTATCAATTGGCCCTGTGTCATCAGGAGACACGGCGATGTACAACTGTGTGTCATCTGCGTAACTGTGGAGGCTGATGCCTGCCTCCTGATGACAACCCCAAGGGGAAGCATATATAGATTAAAAAGAATTGGACCTAAAATTGACCCTTGGGGCACCCCACACCTAATTTCATGTGTTCTGGAGGAACATGTATCCATACTTACAAAGAAACATCGATATGTGAGATAAGAGCTGAACCAGTTAAAAACAGTACCAGAGAGGCCCACTAGGTTTCTGAGTCTGTTTAATAAAATGTGGTGATCTACTGTATCAAAGGCGGCACTTAAACTCACAGTGTTGGTACTACTGGATCTTTGTGAATCAACATTAAACCTGATATCATTTAAAATCTTTAAAAGGGCTGTCTCGGTACTGTGGTTCATCCTAAAACCAGACTGATATTTCTCTAAAATATTGTTTCTTTTTAAAAAATCATTTACTTGGTTAAAAA
>NC_065509.1:2200802-2206807 GCF_006386435.1 Epinephelus moara | reverse complement strand
TTGGTGGGCAGGCCTCGGTGAGAACAACAGGTGCGTCAGTGCCAAGCCATGTCTCTGTTAAAAGAATACTGTCCAACTTATTATCTAAAATCAGGTCATTTATGATAAAAGTTTTATTTAAAAGAGAGCGCACGTTCAGCACGGCCAAGTTAATGTTCATGCCGAACATGCGCTCATCATCACAGTGTGTTGAGTGTGAAGCAGGTGTGACGGGAACTAAGTTTTTGGGGTTGCTATTGATCCATTAAATCTATTTGAGATTCTGACTGGGATGGATATGGATGTGGGAGTGGGTTGGGGATGAACCAAAGAGGAAAGCAGGGGGGCGTGTGCTTTCAATGTAAGTAACTGTCAGTCACATGGGGCACACTGAACAGCGTGCTGAATGTTAGCCGCTAACATGCGGCTGCCCAGCCTGCTCGGGTGAAGCCCGTCAGCCCTGTAAAAAGGGGACCGGTTCCAAAATAAGTTAAAATTGTCAATAAAAGTAAATCCATAAGTGCTACAGGCTACAGCCTGGATCCATGAATTGAGGGAGAGGAGCTGGCAGAAGCGTTCTGCCTCGCGGGACAGTGTTGGCAGGGGACTGCTGATAAAAACAGACTTACCACAGTTTTTTAAAAGGTTAAAAAGAGCAACAAAATCCATTTTTGTCAGCTCTGATTGCCGGCGGGCCGTGTCGTTCGAGCCCAAATGAAAAATCAGCCGGTTTATGGAGGAAGGTAGTGAATGAACTTCTGGAAGTTTGTCAAGGATGACCGGGACTGTGGCTCCAGGAAAGCAGTGAGTTGTGGCATTGAAAAAACAAATATTCCTGATGATGCTGTCTCCAAACAACACGGTGGAAGGGAGGAAAAGAGGACGAAGAGGAACAGGATGGAGATTGGGGGACTCACATGAGGCAGGTGGACAGTCCATGCTGCGTGACCGGGGGGGCAGGAGCCGGCCTCTGCAGGAGGAGCGCCAACCAGGCTGTGGGAGAGGAGTCCCCCGGAGCATCTTCGTACAGCCTCCTTTAGGAGCCTCCGACGCGCCGCAGAAGCCGATACCCGGAATGGGAGTCGATGGTCGGGTCCTGCAGCCGCGGCACTCCGGTCCACAACAGGTGCCAATGAGGAAGACGCAGATCCATCTGTGCAGAGCGCCGCAGGAGTACCACCGGTCGGCGGAGAGGGAGCCACAGCACCGTTAGACGCCAAGGCCGACCCCTCAAAGCGGGGAGCGGCTGGAGCAGCACCGGTCGGCGGGGAAGGAGCCGCAGCGTCAGCGTCTGCAGTGCCAGTGTCTGCAGTGCCAGCGTCTGGATCTCTGTCCGATGCCAAGGCGCTGTAGGGGTTTGACAGGCTGAGGCGCGGAGGTGAGGCAGCACAGCCAGGGGCTCTCTTACCCCTGCCGACCACCTCCACCCAGGACCACCGATGACTCGGTGCTGAGCTGGAGGACGGTGGAGGCCAAGCGCTGGGATCCCAGTGTACCGTGTCCTGAAGGGCCGCCGTGAGTGAGGCGATCTGGAGCGACTGTTCATGAGCCACCTCCTGGAGGGAGGTCAGTATGGAGGATTTGTCGTTTAGCTCACCAGAGAGCCGGCGAATGTCCTCTTTCAGGTCAGCAATCTTTTTGTCTGCTTTTACAAGTTGGGGGTCCACATCGGCATGCATAGATGTAGCTATAGATGTATCGCTGTGCTGTCAGCTGGCGGAAGTTTTCCCACCTGTCAAGCAGGCCGTGTCTGGCTGTTAAAACCCCTAATGCTTGGACATCCAGTGATTAAAATAACGTCCAATTAAAGGAGATAAATAAGAACAAAAACAAAAACAACTGATGTCCAAGCAGATAGCTTAAAAGTAACTCCAAAGCTAAAATAAATCAGTTTAAAATTGCGGGTTAGGGAGAGCACAGACAGGCAGCTATCTGAGTTGAATGAGTCGAAGTGGCTAATATATCCATAACCGCATGCTGCGCAAAAGTGACATAGCCATCGATCAGCACTGTAGAGACGACTGAACATCTCTGAGCACCTTCAGAGCGTCAGGATTAAACCAGAGAATATGCAAATTTTGCCAAGGCTTTCAATCATCACAGCTAGGAGTTCAAAGTGCTGCTGGAGCTGAAACGATTGCCTGCACCTGATGTCATTCATGCCCGCATGTACAATCACGGTGTGGGCAGATGGGTGATTCTCAATGATGGGAGGGATATGAGTGAGAATATCAAGGACTTTTGCACCTGAGAATGAGTATGTAATGCCATTTGGGATAGCGACGGACTTAAACATAGAATCACCCACAAGGATATGTTCTGGAGGTGGAAAGAGGAGGCTGCTAACTTTAGCTGAGCTAGCTGCAGTGGCACCAGCAACCGCAGCTGTGGTGAGGAGAGGGGGACTGGGGGAGATGGAGGGAACAGGTGAGGGGGACACTCTACAGCGCTTGCATGAGGGAGAAGCAGCCCGGGAGTTTGTGGTACTGCTGGAGGGAGTGTTTCACTATCCTCTTCACCCAGGGGATCAGGAAAGAGAGGCAAGAACAGCCTCGAACTCTTCAGTGTGGTGGTCCAGGAGCTGGAGGGCACCATGTCCCTGAGGGACAGCACGGGGGCAGGAGGGAGCTGGTCATCAGCCACAGGTAGGTCCATGCCAGCCAGCCAGAGACAGGAGGTGATCTGGGACTGACAATGCAGAAGTTCATGGATGAGCTTCTCCAGGGACAGAAGCTCGGATTTAAGACATGACAGTTCAGCAGAAGCCAACATGATGAAAGCATGGAGCAGGGGTTTTAACCAGTTGTCAGGATCTTCCAGCTGGTATCGGCTTCCAGATATGGCGGCGCTGAAGAATGGAAGTCCAATATTCACTCACTATTACCAATTATGCAGCTTATAGAGGTGAAAATGACAGGAGGAATCGGTGGGAGAGGTCTGCCAGTGGAGGACAGTCTGATCCATGTGGCTGAGAACAGAGAAACAGAGAAATACCTTGGCAGCAGTGTTGAATTGTGAAAGCTGATTCGTTTCTTTCTTGTTTATTGCGTAGTAGCCATAGCAGTAGGCAAAAACCAACCAGCACAAAATGTGATGCTGTGGTCTGCGTTCATGGACTGGAAACCAGGAGAGTGCTTTTGGAAGCAACACTTACTGGCAACAGGCCCAAACGGGCCCAACTGCGGTGAATCAGCTATGCGGTTTCCCTCGTGTGCTTTGGACAGCTCCTTCTGGTTTCATTCAGAATCTTTTCAGTGTTCGTGATAACAAACCCAAAAGCATCCTGTTGAAACTGTTTGTCCAACCCCTGTACCTAAGCATGCCTCCATTAAACCCTCAGACTCAATGGAGTGATGTCGAACACACCATTAGATACATGAGTCCAAAAATATATTTCATAACATATATGTAAATACATTGCCACCACCATGCATATCTCAGTTTCTCTAAAATGAACATCAACATCACTTCTTCCACCCAGCATCTGACTGACTTTCACTGGAGAAGAAAAAAGGTCTTTTTTACAGCATTTTGACATTTTGCCTTGTAGTAGTAAAAGCACATAATTGCTATTGGCTCTGTTCTACTCAAATGTCCCAGTAAGCCACAACAGTGTGACAGTGAGTCAGCATGCACAAAACCAGCACCCTGAAATTGAGGCAGCTAAATGAAATTCTGCCATCATTCATTTTGTTATTTACACCTGTGACTTTCCTACTACGACACATTGAATGTCTACTGAGAAGAAAGAATTTCAGGGCTGCCAAAACAGCAGATAGTTTTTCTCCTTAAAGGGATAGTGCACCCAAAAATGAAAATTAGGCCATTATCTACTCACCCATATGCCGATGGAGGCCCTGGTGAAGTTTTAGAGTCCTCACATCCCTTGCTGAGATCGGTGGGGGGAGCGGCTAGCACACCTAATGGCAGACGGCGCCCCAGACTAATGTCCAAGAACACAAAATTGAATCCAAAAAGTATCTCCATACTGCTCATCCGTAGTGATCCAAGTGTGCTGCAGCCCCGACATAAAAAGTTGTTTCGAAAAACGTCATATGAACTCTGTTTTTAGCCTCAGTGTAGCCTGTAGCTCTGACTGCTTCTCTGTGCTCTGCATTCACGTGTGCGCGCTTGCGCGAGACCAGCGAAAGCATGAGCTTTGCTCACGTGTGTTTACATCACGTGACACGTGCACCGCAGGGAGAGACAACAGTAACCACAGTAGCTAAAAGATAATTTGCACTACGGTCTTTTAGCAAAGGACAGCCCAACATGTCTGAAGACTTTGAAATTGATAATTTATTTAACTTTTGGCATGACCAAAATGTATGACCCAAAGTGACTGCCAACATTACCAGAATACCCAGAATGTCATCAGTCCACATTTTTCTGCATTAAGTTTTCTTTTTTTTTTCCAAACTTAAAGTTTCATCACCTTTGATTTGAGTCTAAATAGCCGACTGGTCCTGAGACGACCTGTGGGCTGCAGTTGAGGTGCATAATGGCCAAAGCAATTCCCTTATGGAACTTAAAGCAACCCCATGTCATGCCTGATTTGTGATTTGTGAAGGAATACCTTAACTCAACTCTAAAAGTCAAGTCAGTAGGAGCCTGGAGGCAGCGTTCACAGCAGTTGCAGTGGCCTTACTGCAGCCTGACGTAGGCATGACAACAGGCTGTGACAGCAGGCAGGCAAGAAGACACAAAGGTAGGGATGATTTTCTCCATGTCAGGGTCTGACAGGACCAGTCCAATTCTGCTCATATTCCCTGAGTTTAGAAAAATACTGTATGTGACAACATGACGTTTCAAAGGTTATTATTTGAGGATTTAAATAGCTACATTTGAACAAATTTATGAGTTTATTTCCATGAGATCTACCTGTAAATATATCATCCCAATAATGATAATAATACACTTTAATTGTATAGGGCCTTTCAAAAACAAGGATTGCAAGATGCTTTCAACCTAGGGGGTATTCTATCAAGCAGGCTAAAGGCAAATCCAGGCTTAAATGGCCAAGTCTGGCTAATGTGAGCCAGAGTTCTGTTCCATCAAAGTGGCTAAGATTAGCCTCACATCGGTAACCATGGAAACCATAGTTCTGGCTAAAAGTCCATTCTCACTGAGGGCGAATATCCACTCGGATTATTCTCGCGGAAAAATATAAAAGTTGATCTCATGGGTTCTTATGGAAGTTTGCACACCGGGGCGGAACTTTCGTGCAGTGAAAAAAAATTCTGCCCAGACTTTGACCCCCCGCGGAATTCGCCGGCGGAACTACACAGCAGTTCCAATAAAATTGTTTGTTTATAGTCGCGCAGACCGGGGAGAGTCCAAAATCCAGGCAGGCAGGACAGTATGGGAGAAAGGTTGATAAACCTCGTTTCACAGCACCACGTCCTTTTTGATAACAGACGGGATGATTTTATGAACAATGAATTAAAGGACAACGTCTGGCAGTCTATTGTCCAGCTTGGTGGCTGTGGTGAGAGTGGTAAGTGCTAAAGAAAGTTGATTCCAGCTTGGTGGCTGTGGTGAGAGTGGTAAGTGCTAAAGAAAGTTGATGTTGACGCTTGTTAAACATTAGCTTGCTAGCTTGCTGCTGCTGCTGCTGCTACTATCGTCCATGTTCACCCACACCCGTTCACACTGCGCGGAATTGGAACACAACAACGCAAAATTCCGCACTGCGTCCGTACCACACCTGTGTATATGGTTTAAATGCGGAAAAGCGCTGCACGAATATTCCGTAAATCCATCCCACTCTGTTTCCAATTGGCTAGCAAATTCACAGCCAATTAAGGTCAACTGACAATGGCCATATAAGGAGTGCATCCAAGAGAAGGAGAGGGACACACCCAGAGACACAGAGACAGAGCAAGAGAGAGTAAATTAGGAAATAATGGCATGCCCCTTCATCGAGGATCCTGTTGATGAGGAGGAATGGAGTCAATCAATCAATCAATCAATCAATTTTATTTATAAAGCCCAATATCACAAATCACAATTTGCCTCACAGGGCT
>NC_065509.1:2197237-2200677 GCF_006386435.1 Epinephelus moara | reverse complement strand
GTTAGTGACATCCAGAATGGCCGAGTTAGCAAGATGCAGTAATAGAATACGAGAGAGAGAGAGAGAGAGAAGGAGAGAAGAAGAGAAGGTGCCCACACACACATGCAACTGCATGAACAGTCAGTCAGTGAGTGAGTGGCTAGATGTCCTCCAGCCCTGCTATCTTTATAGTTCCCATAACACATGCACATCAATAGTCAAAATATGTGGCGTCTTGACATTCCTAAGACTAACAAGGACACTTGGTGTCCTCCCTGGCTCATAATCTTGGTGTCTGAGCCTCCCTGGCTCATGACCTTTAACCTACTTCCATTAGGCCTCTGCTGTATCTAACACTGCTATCACAGTAGGGGTTAAATGAGCAACACACATCATACATCATAGCAAGTTACCTTATACAAAACATGCAGAACACACTATAGGTTAAATATGGTCAAATACCAGAATTTTCCATCGCAGGTTGTTTGCTAGCAATACACTCCTGTATAGTGTTGGTGATGCTGAGAGGCTAAAGCCCTATTCGGACGGGATTAGTTTTACATAGGGACGTGGGGTAAAGTAATAATTACCAGAGATTTTAGTCCCGTCCAAATGTGCCATGTCAGTAATCATTACCGCATGATGTCAGTAAAGATTACTTCTGTAAAAGGGTCCAGGACAATTACCTCAAGTAATAGGCTACTAATCCCATGCGAATAGACGAGCAGTAAATATGTGTGTTAGGGCTGTCAAAAAAAAAATCGAAGTTAGAAATATATTCAAATATATTTATTTTTTTATAAGTTCGAACCTAAATTTGATAATTCGAATATCATTAATAATTAATTAATACTATCAATAATGTTGTATATCACGGCGAATCCAGTTCGGGCGGAGATGGCTCGCGCACGAGCCGGGCCAGAGAGGGACGTTCGGGCGGAGATGGCTCGCGCACGAGCCGGGCCAGAGAGGGACGCAGCGGGAGGGAGAGGCGCCGACGGAGGAGCCCGCTGCGCCAATACCACCCACTGCGCTGTCCGCGATGTGTGACCTGTTCGGGGAGACATACAGGGAGAGTGTTGCACCTGCTGCCTCCCTGCCTACCTTTGAATTAGAGATGAATCGTTACCAGAATGAGACACCACCATGAGCCAGCCAGGATCCACTCTTGTGGTGGAAAACCACGCACTGAAGTATCCAAACATTGCTCAGATAGCGAGACAGAAGTTGATCATACCTGGCACTTCAGTGAGGTCAGAACGGGTGTTTTCATCCGAGTGTCACGTTCATATTGCGCCAGCAATAAGCATCTTATTTTTTATGTGTTTTTTTTTGTAAAAATGAATAAATAATAATAATAAATTCTACTATTATTCGAACTCTATAAAATTAATTCGAAAATATTCAAACTCAATTTCATGGTGCTTTTGACAGTCCTATCATACGCTCATGATGACAGGAGGGCACGGCGGTGCGTGAATGGATTTACCCCTCCCACTTGTGGTAGTTTTACTGATATTTCTTATCCCGTGAGAATCGGCCATTAATATTACTGACATCCTGTGGTAAAGTGATATTACCCCACGTGCCCATGTAAAACTAATCCCGTTCGTTTGCAGAGAGGTAAAAAGGGTGTATTTTCTATTCATTTTGATTATTTCTAGCATCACCATACATCATGCATAGGGCTTGAGATGACCACATTAACATATGGTTATCTTTTATATTCATGAATTAACCATGACACAAAGCAACCATATTAAAATGGGACACACACCATTGTGTTTTGTCTGTTCCTCATCCTATAGCACATTCCATACATTTAAGGGGATTTTCCTTATTTTGATATAATAAGGGATAGAGCTTACAATTGACTCCCAAATGATATCACCTGCATTCATTTAATAGGTTTCCTCATCTCCACTGAATTGATGGATTTGCTAAATGTCATTTTCTACAATCAATAGATAAATGTCATGTGATTATTTCCTATAAACTGATCATTTCGGAAATGTCATAATCTACAATCAATTATGTGATAAATGCAATGATTCACATAAAATAGTTCAGCTGAAATTTACATAGGAATCAGTAGATAAATGTGATAAATAGTCTATCAGTAATTAATTTACACATTTGGTGAATTTCATTAGGCATACTTGAATTGTTAGATTTAATAGGTGTTTTTATCTACATATATTTTGTCCCTTTGATGCGGGATTTATATAACATGATATTAGGCTAAATTCGTAAGTGACAAAGAAAATTCAGCATTTCAGCATGTCGGCAATATTCTGCCATGCCACCTCCCTTGCTTTATTAATTGCTGCAGTATTGCCTTTTTTTTGTAATTATGTCCTTATAGTCCTCATACACTTCCATAAGGAGCGTTTGCTCTGCTGCAGAAAAAGCCTCTGCTCGCTCCTTTTCTTTGGTTTTTGACATTTTGCAACATTTTCGGCACTCAACTAGTGTGGGCTTTTTATTTTCCCTGGGCGCATGCATGAGTTGAGGCTTAACAGGTGAGGCTTGAATTAGCGTCAATTGGAGCCAGCTGATTTCACTTGATGGAACGGGTTGGTGCTTGATTGGGAGTTGGTGTTTAGTCAAACTTCAAGATTACACCTTATTCTGGATATTCTTAGCTACGTTGATGGAATACCCCCCTGATCTCACAGAAATACATGAAACGGCCGCAACCTCTTAACACCGCATTCCGTGGTTGCAGCACGTAATGGGTTGAAATTACGTGCCGGTACCACGGAAACAATGCCAATGTAAAGTCAATTAGGATCCTTTGTCGTGGTGTACACACTATTTCTCTGGTTCAACAACATCACCTCAACCTTGTTTTCCTCAATGGTATCTTTAACATTTCTGTAGACACACAAAAACACGAAAATGTCCTTGATAACTCAACAATATCATAAGTTAATGTCAAGGCCATTAAACAAAATAAATGTATTTTGCCAGCTTTTGATAGCGTAGGGCTTTAAGCGCATTGTGCGGATGTGCCGCATTCGACTACTGTTTTGTACTGTCTGCCGTCTGTGGGCTTCATTCCATTTCAAATCCAAACGCCACTATCTGTGTTAAAGAAGCAACAGACAGCATTTTTGCCTATATATATCATTATGAAAATAATGTGGGTTGCACGGGTAGTATACACAGTAAAATCAGACTATCAGCGTTTACATAGGTTACTTAATGGCTTTGCAATCTTTGCAATAAGCTTCTGCCACCGGGGACGAATTTTCGCAGAAAAAATCTGCCTTACGGCGGGAAATGCATCCTGTATTGCCAAACTGGGACTGGAGCTGGTCCTTATGAGGAACTGGCCAG
Source organism: Epinephelus moara (assembly GCF_006386435.1). NCBI lineage: Eukaryota > Metazoa > Chordata > Actinopteri > Perciformes > Serranidae > Epinephelus > Epinephelus moara. The sequence goes on along the minus strand of NC_065509.1, from coordinate 2,197,356 downwards.
GGCATGAGATAGTTGAGTCAGGAGCACAATGGCAGACGGACAAAGTTTGGAGATAAGTGAAAAACGGCCTCCCAAAAGAAAACGAGCTAATCTGTCTGAGGAGGCGAGGATGCACAAAA
>NC_065509.1:2193943-2196824 GCF_006386435.1 Epinephelus moara | reverse complement strand
GTGTGTGTGTGTGTGTGTGTGTGTGTGTGTGTGCATCAAATCTTGTACCATGGCAATATAAACAGGATGAAGACGGGATTTCCGGACTATTATCAATCAATCAATCAATCAATCAATCAATCAATCAATCAATCAATCAATCTTTATTTATAGAGCACTTTGCATACAATGAAATGTAGCACAAAGTGCTTTGGATGTTAAAAGCACAGCCCCCCCCCATCCCCAACAGATCCCCCACAGACCCCTTCACCTCCCTCAACCCCATCCCGATGTGATAAAAAAATAGATGAAAAATAAAAGAACAAATAAATAAATGAATAAATAAATAAGAAGAAAAAAATAAGGCTGAGCACGGAAGAACCAGAGAGTAAACACCATCACATGGAGCTGGCCACATCGGGAGGCGGCCGCCGCCCCCCGCAACCCTGCTGCCAGCAGGAACCTGCATCCTGGCCCAGGCAGGGGAAGAGCCCAGCGTTACCGCCAAAAGGCGATGGTCTGAACCCTCCACTCCACCAGGGGAGAGCGAACCCCAAGCCAGCGCCACAGCAGCCAGAACCAGCGGCCGCCCCCCCGGTGTAGACGACTCCCACTGAGGAAACACTGAAGTTAAGAACTAAACTATGATAAATGACATAAAATATTAAATAAATAAATAATAATAATAAATTAGTTATTAAATAAATTAAAACATATACAGTAGATAAAAGTAGAGTATGCTAAAAGTAAATACAATAATAAAGAGTATCTAAGCAATAATAAATAGTGTCTAAACAATAATAAGTAGTATCTAAGTTATCTATCAGGCTACTATTCCACTCTAAATAGATTTCAAAATTTCAATATAATTTTGATATTATTTGTGCTCATTTCATTATTGTTATTATTGGTTTACTTTTTAGTAGTATTGTATTCTCTGAGGATGACTCATTTTAGTAACTATTTACAGTAAAAAAGAAAAGAAAACAAGCAAACAAACAAAAAAAATGTCATTTTATACAATGGGCCTTCAAAGTGCTCTCTGAAACTAGACCTAGCATGGCTTGTGTCCAAAAACAGCTCTGTTGTAGAGCTAAACCAAATACATCATTGGAAACGTCTCAACCTGGAGAGTAACATATGTCAGTATGAAGATTCTACATGGCTCCTGCTTTGAAATACTGACCTTTGAACCTTGACCTCAGTGCATGTTTGAAGGCTCATAATTCAGCAACAAAAGGGGGTACAGACATGGGACCAACTGTTATACAGAGCTCTTGACCTCAACTATCACGTGAGTGCAGTCAACAACTGGGGGTGCTGTCAGATATGGGTAAAATATGGATAAAATTAATTTTCACCCATTTACAAATTAGATATTTAAAATCTGATTACACAAATGTGTTTACCACCCCCTTAAAGTCCACATTGTACTCTGAATTCAGTATTAACAACTTCTTAAAAAGAAAATGTCCGGTCTCTGGAGGCAGCCCAGGCTCCACAAATGGCAACACAAACATTTTGGTCCAGGCTGCACCAACCAGCCAGCGCGAGACCAGCGAAAGCAAGCACACACACATGAACGCGATGCCCATGTCTCACGGTCTCGCACAAGCACGCACACGTGAATGCGGTGCCCAGAGAGGCAGTTAGAGCTACAGGCTACAATGAGGCTAAAAGGCGAGCAAGCTCCGTTGTGTTTGATAACATTGTTGAACGTAAACAGAAGTGAAGTGTTTTTGTTGCCATTTGTGGAGCCTAGGCTGTCTACAGAGACCGGACTTTTTCACAGCATATTCAGAGGACATGTAGCTAGTGGATCGTGAGGAGATGTTTGCAGTATGTGACAAAAACTCTTCAAGCTTAGGAAGACTTAGAGAGCCTTTAAGAAAAAGTAAGGATGTTGTTTAATTTCAGATATTTTAGCTAGTGCTCTAGAGACTAGAGCACTAGAGTTGTCAAATAGGGTCGTAAAAAAGTAAATCTACTGAGTATAACTAGATATAATACTAAATATCTAGTACAGCTGAACTATCATGTTGTTATTATTATTAATATTATTATTATTGAGGGGAAATAATGACAGAGGAATATATCTGAGATAGACTTAGTCATCCAATCCCCTCTGGAAGGTAGTTTTTGTGTCTGGGGGCCCTGATGCCAAACTCTCTGTCACCTTTGTTTTGTAGTCTAGATTTAGGAACCACCAGGAGAGCAGCATCTGAGGACCTCAGGACAATTGACGACACATATGGGGCTAAAAGGTCATAAGTATAGCTTGGGACCAAACCCTTTAAAATTGAAAAGTAAAGTGTTTAAATCAACTCTAACACGCTAGGTAGCCGGTGCGAATATGACAGGATAGGTTGAATGTGTCCTTGTTTTCTTAATACAAGTTTAAAGTTCTGGTATCTGCATTTTGGATTAATTGTAGATGGGAGAGAAATGTTTTAGCGGCGACAGAGAAAAGGGAGTTGCAATTATCTGGCTACGATGGAATAAAAGCATGAATGACTGGTTCAAGTGTGTTAGTTAGACAAGCCTCTCTCTCTGACGTGCTGACGTATTGCGGTAAGCGAGTTGTGTCATTTCCGGTGTTTCTGTGACAGCGTCTCTGTACCGTACTGCTCTGGTGAATTCTACTAGCCTGCTTTCTGCTTTCTCACTTCAGTTGCTTCAACGTCTACTTCAAGTCTTAACCCACACTGGTTCTGTTTAAGCACTTATAGCTCTCCTCCTTNCTACTGCTCTGGTGAATTCTACTAGCCTGCTTTCTGCTTTCTCACTTCAGTTGCTTCAACGTCTACTTCAAGTCTTAACCCACACTGGTTCTGTTTAAGCACTTATAGCTCTCCTCCTTTCTACGACTTTCTTGCTAATCTCTTAGCTGTTGTTTGCACGT
>NC_065509.1:2179682-2190353 GCF_006386435.1 Epinephelus moara | reverse complement strand
TAATGTTGTTGTAAGCTACTGTCATTACCGTCTGTCCTGCATCTCTCTCTCTCTCTCTCTCTCTCTCTTTCTGTCTCTCTTTCTGTCTCATTGTGTCATACGGATTACTGTTAATTTATTATGCTGATCTGTTCTGTACAGATCAGCATAGACATCTATTGCACGTCTGTCCGTCCTGGAAGAGGGATCTCTCCTCAGTTGCTCTTCCTGAGGTTTCTACCGTTTTTTTCCCCCGTTAAAGGGGTTTTTTTGAGGAGTTTTTCCTTATCCGCTGTGAGGGTCCAAAGGACAGAGGGATGTTGTATGCTGTAAAGCCCTGTGAGGCAAATTGTGATTTGTGATATTGGGCTTTATAAATAAAATTGATTGATTGATTGATTGATTGATTGATTGATTGATTGATTGATTAGTTGTAGGGTTGGGATCCGGATCCGGTTCTTTTTTGGAAACAGGTCCAAAGTTCCGGTTCCGGAACCGGTTCCATCACATCTGGAGTAACGGTTCCTGCAAACGGTTCCTAGATTGTAAAAAAAAACGTCACGTGCATTTCCATTAGAGTGCGGCATGGGCCGCATATTTCTGTCTGAACCCGACCGAGCCCGACATTATTTAATTACTAAAGCAATGAGTTTGTGTCACACAGTTGTTATGGTTACAGGCTATTTAACAGGCCGGGCGTGCACCGTGGGTGCTCCGCGGAGAGGAGACCTCTGTGTTTGAGATGGGAGCGGGTGGCGGGAGGTCCGAGGCTTCCAGCGAGGGGAGCGGTAGAAACAAACAGCCAATGTGTGTGTGTGTGTTCTGTTCAGGTGTTGTCACGTAAATAACAGTGCCCAAGCATAATTGCATATAAGTATTTTTTATTACATTGCTGTGGTTAATTTGAGGTAATAGTGTTACTGTAGAAATCAGAGAATCACTTTTTGTTGTTATATATTCTCAGGGAGATGATACAAGCTCTAAATCTGAAATACACACCACACACAAATGTGTATTTTCATCTAATTGTACTGTGCAACAGTTAGAATAAAGTTTTTGTATTTGTATGATTGCATTTGTGTTTATTATATACTTGTTTAAGTATAGCAAGTATAATGAATATAATGTAGGAATCGGTAAGAGGAATCGGTAAGGAATCGGACCGTTAAGAAGGAATCGGTAAGGAATCGGAATTGTTAAAATCCTAACGAGTCCCAACCCTAGTTAGTTGACAGAAATGGCTACATTTTACTAATCTGAAAAAAGATTGAACGTGTGACAGATTTGATGTGGCTGTTCAAAGACAACACACCGAGGTTGCTACACTGAGATGGGAGTATAAAGCTATAAAGCTGGAATTTGAGCATTGGAGGAGTCAGTACCAAACAGGTATCTCAGTCTTTTTTGAGTTGAGTTGAAGGAAATTTTGAGCCATCCATTTATCAATGTCCTCGAGATAGTTAATAAGCAAAAAAATAAAAAAAAAATAAAAAATAGATAAATTAAAAAAAAAAAAGGAAACTTCTTGTTTGAACCTATGCGATGTCCCTGTGGCAGCACTAAAATGGTGAAGAGAATTGGGCCAAGCACCAAACCCTGAGGAATCTCATTATGAAGCCCAGCATTTCACTGTTGGAAAGATGGTCTTTTAGTAAGACTGGGCTATCAATGCAGAAGAAAGATGCAAATACTTTCAAAATTGGGGCTATATTACCAGAGAAAACAGAGAAAGGGCTGTGGCATTTGCTTTTCCTCCTGCTGGGGGTCTATACAGTTTAACAGTAAGCTAAAACATGTTTCTGAAAACATTTGAGGCGAGAAATAGGCAACATAGTTGCAGAATCTTTGTTCATATTTGATCAGCACTGCCTAGTATCTCAGTTTTTGCTGGGAGATAAGTATGGGCTGAAATGTGTGCCACCAGAAACTGAATTTGAATCATTTATATTTGAATTTGAATTTCTAAACTTGAAGAATTGCATTGAAAAACTGAATCTGAATAGTATAATTTGAAATTGAATTTATTAGTTTGGAACTGAAGTCCAATCAAATTTGATCCTCACTGAAAATTCAACTCTCTATATATCTTCACATTCAGTTCTCACAATTCAAATTCAGTTCTCAAAATTCAATTTCAAATTTACTGTGACAGACATCCGGGTACTTGAAGGATGAAGGAAGAGCAATTGAGCACAGTTACACAGGACTCCTCTTCGGCCAATCAGAACCTACGTTTTTGAGCACGTAGGAAGAAGCGCTCGCTCGCCTTGACCCATACTGGCTTGACCATGGATGCGGATGGGACAAATACGGTAATTTGGCATTTTACAATATATTTTAACGACCTTTTTGAAGGTGAATTATTAAATTATTATTTGAATTATATCCTTGTACCCACACAAAACAGCGCGCATATTTATGATTTTGACATTGATAAAAGTCCGAAGGGGACTGAAATGTACGTTACTGTTATCAACAGCGCATTGCGAGATTATCATCTAGAACATGATAAATAAATGTAGAAATTGTGAAAGAAAGGCAGTGTTATACTTGTTACAAGATGTTAATTTCTTTCAGTACATCACCGGTGTTGAGGTCATGGCCACTTGTGACGTCTCCACCACGCCTGCTACACACAGCAGAAACTGTAAGTACCAGTTTTGGCTACTTGACTTTAGACAGCTAATATTACATTGTCTTCCAAGGACAAAAAGAAAGCATTTAAAAGACTGTCATCTACATTTTGAGGTGTTGCTCCCTGTTTTATTTTATCCTACAGATGTGACATAATAGTATTGTCAACAAAAAGAAGTGATTCACCCTTTATAGTTAACTTTCTGTTTTTAATTACCTAAAGCATTTATTACACTCATTTTACTTTCATATGCACAGTGTGGATCATTGGTGACAGCTATGTCCGGCGTGGTGTCCAGAGAGCTGCAGAGACCTTGGGAAGCACCCTCAGCATGCTGGGCGTCCGTGTCTGCTGGTTTGGCTGGGGTGGACTGCAGTGGGGAGGCCTTTTCTCCTTCTTTTCCCACTCCCTGCGAGGAAGAGCAGCACCAGATGTCCTCATCATTCAATGTGGCAGCAACAACATGGGGAAGGTCAGCAGTGTCAAGATGGTCAGCATGATGAAGGAGGACCTGCACCAGCTTCACCTCCAGCATCCTGGCATTAAGATAATATTTTCTTCATTGGCCCAAAGGTGCAGGTGGGAGACTGGTGGCAATCCAGCAAAGATTGATAAGGCCAGGAAATGTGTTTACAGTGTTATGGCTACATTTGTTCATAGTTTAAATGGTGCCATAATTGAGCACCCTCACATCAGACACATTCATCTCACACCTAGGGGAAATGATATGTTTTTAAGTAAATTAGTTAATTGTCTTAAAGACCACCTCCAAACGCAGTGAACTGCTTACAGTTGGCAGTGTCACTGCTTTTGAATTTGGCCTTTAGGACACATTTTGTTAGGCCTGAACATAGCCCAGGCTGCCATGGCTAATGTTGAGTTTTTGATATTCATCTATAACTTATTTAAAATTTTAATAAATTCTATTTACATTTGCACTCCTTTTGTCTTTGTTACTGACTGAATGTTGTATTTCACAATCAAATCTGACTGTCAATTGAAAGGGCAAACAAATCATACACTACAGATAAAACATAAAGCATTAGTGTTTAACATTGTCACTGACAAAAAATTAAACAGTCCATTTCTGTGTGGGCCCGATTATTTTAACTTTGTACCTGAAGATAACTAAGCACCTTACACCCAGCAGCAGAGCCTGAGAAGATTTTGGAGAGTACCCTTTGTTTGCTGCTCTGTTAGAAGTCCAATTTTAACACAGAAGAATGTGACTGGATAAAAGGGCTCAAAGTGAAAAACAAAGAATTTGCTGGACACAATAGTTTTGAAGCCCCCAAGGAGGTATCACTTGTTCGCCAACTCTGAGAGGGTCTTCCTCAGGCATAGGTATCGTGACGTTTTTATAGTGAGGCAAACAGAAGGATAATCAGCCAATTGTGTGTTACGTTTTTTTTTTAGCCTCACTACTGAGCAGAACCTTCTCATATGTCACAACGTCACAAATAAATAATACCTCCTATGGGGCTTAAAACTATTCAGTGTGCAGATAATTCCTTGTTTTTCACAAAAGGAGAAGAGTTTCTCAGTGAATTTTCTTCATTTGTCTTAAAAAAATGTCCAGACAAAACCAGCACATAACATCAGCTTTTCATTTTTTTTTTTACATTCTGCTAAGATAAATGCAAACTTGGGTAAATGTTAAGACATAAAAGAAAACATTAAGATACCATTAATAACTATTATATTTTGTTAAAGGTTTAAATCACCACTATATTTCCAATCACCACAGGAAACTGATGAATGACAGCTTTCAAAAAATGTGCTTTTACTCTAAAGTAAATTTTGTTTGATCCATTTTATATAACAAAAATTATAACCATTACACAAACAGTTTCACAAAATTAAGTCAAAGTTTGCATTCATGAAAACATCCATATTAAAAGGTTACAAAAAGTACACATGGAATAAATTAAAAGATTTATGACAGTAATTATGAAACCTATGAATTAGGACCCAGTGTCATAATTTGCAAAATCTTAATTTCTTGTGAAACAACCTCTTTACTGTGGAGTAAATATCACATTGGCCGAGGCGTTGTAACTTTCCTCAAGTGTCCTACATGCGAGAAAGATGACAGGTTAGAAACACAGGTAGAAAACATTGACTACAGCCTGTCTTGATTAAAAGCCCACTCACCACCAAAATGATCTTATTGCTGAGTAAGTGGCTGTCATTCATAAAATAGTTTTGTGTTTAAGTTCTGTAGATATTCAACTTTATATTTGAATGTGATTTTAAATTTAACAGTGTACTACCAAGACAAATGGAGTATGAATGTACGGTATGCAATTCATCCACATTAAAATAATTGTTGCTATCAAAAGGAAACTGAACTGTTCTCAAAGCTCACTGCCACTGTGGAATCATGCTATGTTCGGCTGTCTCATTATGAGAATATTTTTTTCCACTGGTTCTTCACAGACTGTATGTGGGGAAAAAGGTAGCAATTCTCACTATGATAAAGGGTCTTTGCATAAAAGGCACTGAAATGTTCAAGTTGGTAAATACATGTCATGTTCCTTGATTGATAAAATCTTCATTTGGCCTTTTGCATCAGGGGAACACTAAACTGCACTGGTGTGTCAGTAATTTCACCTTATCAGTAATAGTACAGAGCAAGCTGTGCCCTAATCGAGTACTTAGTAATGTATGACAATTAGTAATTTATGTAATGCATTTAAATGTATTATGGACAATAATTCATCATTTTAAACTAATAAGTTTCTTGACTCTTTGTGAGGTACTGTATAAAAAAAGGTGTCTTTATCCTGGAGTCAGTGCTGAAGTGATGACTCTCAAAGTGTTCACTGCACAGATGGGAAGTCTTGTTTGGAGTCCAGTTCTGTCTCCTCGTGTTGAGTGTCCACTGGTCCAGTCTGTCTGGGTCACCTAGAGGAAAACTTTACACAGACAAATAGATATTAAAAGTAATATATGTGTTAGGTTACCTACTTCACAGACACCTTTACATGCAAACAATACAACTTAAATTACTTCAATGTTCAACAGATCATAATCAATTTATTTTAGCAAAACAAAAAGGTGGTGGCCATCACAGTCCCCATATTCTGTCTGTGCATTATCTATTGTTGTGTAACTACAGGCCTATATCATACACTAATCTTCTTAATATTTTTCATGTGACAGTCAAATGTCACATTAGTTTTTTTTAATTACGTTACACACCTTATTGTAATTTCACACAGTTCGCCACTTTTTAATTTACATACACAAGTATAGCCTTAATGTTACGTTAACGTTACACTGCTCATATGACAAATTTAACGTTAACATTGCATCACGTTAGCTAACTAACGTGGTGGACCTTTATTTACAAACCTCACACAGCCTCAGCCTTGTGTTCAAAATATTCTCTGCCTAAATGCCTACATCCTAACACTTCTCTGTCAGGCTCCGACTTCGATGCATCCCGGATTGGCGTCTTGCTCGAAGGCTAACCGTTAGCTGGCTGGTTAGCTAGTTAACGAGCTAAGCTTGTGTTGTATCATATTGTCTGTGGCTCTGTAACTTGATGTGGATGTTGCTGCTGTGATACAGGTCGCACTTGAAATGAGACCTCCGGTCTCAACGTCATTTTACATGTCCTAAATAAAGGCTTAATAATAATAATAACAATAAGCTGACAAGCTAGGTGGTGACCGCAGACACTGATACCCGCTAATTAGTGCTAACATATAAACATAAATAAAATGATACTAGCATTTCCAAATTTCACTTACCGAAAAACCTGGAGCACAGACTTCTTGGACGGTCTGTTGGTATAATTAATCTAACAGCAAGCCATATTACTCCAATATTTGCCTGAAAAAATATCCAAAAGGCACAAACACGGCTGAGAGGACAGGTTCAATGCCTTGAACATGGGCACGAATTAGCTGAGACGACACAGAGCAGACGGCCGAGTCTGAGCTCAGCTCCGCACAGTGGAACCAGCGGCTAGTTAGCATGCTAGTTAGCCACCCGTGATGGTGCCACCTGTCACTCAAAGTGACCACGCCCTTAATTATGCGCAATTTTAAACCTTAATAACATTTAAATGGATGAGATATAAACCCCCACAGTTGTCATGAAAGGGGAAATTAGCTATAGAGACCAAAACCGTCACTCATTACCCCCGGAGGTTGCCACTTGGTCAAGGCAAGCGAGCGCTTCTTCCTACGTGCTCAAAAACGTAGGTGCTGATTGGCCGAAGAGGAGTCCTGTGTATCTGCGCTCGATTGCTCTTCCTTCATCCTTCAAGTACCCGGATGTCTGTCACAGTAAATTTGAAATTGAATTTTGAGAACTGCATTTGAATTGTGAGAACTGAATGTGAAGATGTATAAAAATAAATTCAATTTCAAAATATACTATTCAGATTCAGTTTTTCAATGAAATGATTCAAATTAACAATACATTTTCAAATAATGTGATTCAAATTCAGTTTTTCAATGCAATTATTCAAGTTTAGAAATTCAAATTCAAATATAAATGATTCAAATTCAGTTTCTGGTGGCACATATTTCAGCCCATAGATAAGCAACAAATTTTTGCTGGGAGATAAGCAGGGAGATCTGGACGCTGTCAAGATGGAGAGAAGTTTACAATAGTTGACTTAAATACACAACCCACATTGTAATGACACAAAGCTGACAGAGTACCTTGCATTTAAGAAGCACAGTTTCTGTACTGTGGTGGTCTCTAAAAGCTGACTGTAAAGATTCAAACACTGAGTTTTCATTCACAACTAAAGTCTGATTTCCATCAGTCTTCTCCAGGACTTTGGCTACACAAGGTAGATTAGAGATAGGTCTTAAACTGTTGAAATAATTTCATGATGTAATGAAGACAGTGGGTGTGGTTACATGATGGCTTCTCATTAAGAATGAAATAAATCTGAATGAAATCATTCGGAATTAAAGTTTTTCCAGGTAGTTTACATGAGAAATATTCATACCGAATGAGGGTTTACACGGGAGATCAGTTGAATCACCTTTATTTGGGTGTGCGCAAGGGTTGGGGCAGGGAAGGTTTCTATTTGGATAGGGGTAGGGCGGATGGTATGTGTTTATGTTTACCGGAAGAAAACATTGTAGTCCTCGCTACGGATAACAAGATGCTTGACGCCGCCGTTCTTAGTGCCTTTTTTGGGCTTGTTTTGCTTATATTCTTGAGGCAGCAGTATGACAACAACCTTGTTCTGCTAATGCTTTGTCTGTTGAGGAGAAGAGAGGTAGAAGGTCGAAGAAGGGAGATAGAAGACCATGCTTTGGCGTATGGAAACCGGTGAGTGCAACGAGTCCGACTGTTCTATCTCAGCCCGTTGATATGCGCGCTATATACGTCATCGCGCCAGGAGGGCAAGGAAACGAGCATGCGCAGAAAGACCAGAATGAACTTAAAGAGTTCACACAAAATTCTTTCATTCGGAATGACAAACAGAATAAACCACCCCCTTTAATCGGATTTAATTTTCAATCGGAATGACCATTTTCAATCGGAATGACCGTTTGTTTACATGACCACTTTTAATCAGAATGGCTTTTCATTCTGAATGAAAGTGGAATTAAACTGTCCATGTAAACGTATTGAGTGACATTCAGCTTTTTATTTATGAATGAAGGGAGCCCTTAGATTTCAGTGATGATTGATGTTGAAGGGAGTGTGTGTGTGTGTGTGTGTGTGTGTGTGTGAGAGAGAGAGAGAGAGAGAGAGAGAGAGAGACAGAGAGAGAGAGATGGAGTAGAGGAAACAGGATAAAATTATCGGCATTTTAAAATTGATATCAATCTATATTTCATGAATATATTAATGTAAAACACAATCACTGTTAAAGCTTGGTCAGTATTTAAAACACCAACATTTAAAATAACTAATTTCGAGTCACGTGGTACGCCCACCCAAGATGTCCGCTTAGGGAGAAACAGAGCTCGCCTTTCCCCAAAATCCCCGTAAAAACTTCAATTTAAGTCGTTGTTTTGATTGCACTTGGTTTTTGGACTTTCTTGGGAGGTGGCATGAGTCAGAAAAGTCACTACTTTACTCGCAATCAGCCTCTTAATTTCTCTTATTTCATTCCAGAGGAAAGCCAGCGCCGGACCCCCAGGTAACAACACAGCCTAATATGGCGGAGACACCTGTTATACCGGAGAGTCCTCCTAAAGAGAGCGTGGCGGCTGAGTTGACCAGCATCTGATCTATCCTCGAGATCCTGGCTAAAGACATGAACGAGGTGAAAAATGGAGTCGAGTCTTTGAACGAAACTGTAAACAACCTCGGCGGTAGGGTCACGGACGCTGAAGAGAGAATCTCCCGGTTAGAGGACGAAGAAGCTAAGGCTAACCCAATCATGAAAAACTTGGTGAAACAGAACCAGCAGCTACGGGAAAAAGTGACGGCACTGGAGGGATTTTCCCGACGCCAGAATATCAGAATCTCTGGTTTTAGAGAGGGAATTGAGGGCCGGGATTTGGAAGGATGCTTTAAAACTCTGTTGAATGAGGCGCTGGACATTGAAGCTGATGCTTGGTATGAGACAGACAGAATCCACCGCGTCGGCCCTGCACCTGCTAACGACTCAAGACAGAGGCACATCATCGCCTGCTTTGTGTGGGACAAAGCCAAGGCCAATGTTCTCACAGCTGCAAGGAATAAGAAATAGATCACCTGGAGGGACATGAGGGTCCGCTTTTTCCAAGACTACGCCCAAGACATACAGAAAAACACAAGAAATATGATGAGGTATGGCGTATGCTGTAACAACGCAAGATTGATTACTCATTGCGTTACCCTGCTGTTATGACTTTCACATGGGATAACCGGCGATACCAGTTCTCAAGCCCTGTGGAGGTGAAAAGTTCTTTCAGCGGCCGGGAAGCAACGGAGTGTCCCGCTGAGGACGGGGACAGGTGCCACTCAACATGGGCGAAAAAGGATGAATCTGTCTGGCGTGGATTAATCTAAATAAACAAACTGGCTGATGATTTCTGTCGGGCCACACTCACGGCCCACTGAGATGTTATTTAACATTTAATGTTAAGACTGAAGTTAATTGTGGATAATGCGCTCGATTTTGTTTGAGGGTTTATCCATTTTTGTTTGTTCTTCACTGAACGGGTAATATATGATTTAATGTACTTTCTACACCCACGTAACTCCAATAATAGTATATTCTATGGGTGAAGGGGTTAACGTATGTTATAGGGGTAGATTAATTTCGGACATAGTATAGTTCTCCCGCAGTTTGAGAGTGATGTAAGTAAACTCAGTGACTTTAATAACTTGTGTGATATGAATGAGTGAGAGATGGGAATGGGCGAGTTAGGAGGGGAGACATAAATGGGATCCTTGAGTACTGCTGACCTGCAGAAATCTTGTTTATTGGGTTATAGTTTAGTCCAACGGTTCCAGCTGTTCATGCTGTTCTTTTCTTTTTTGTTTGTTTTATTGTGCCTACAATGTTGTACAAATATGCATATTTTGACCAATGATTCTTAACGAGAAATTAGTTATAACTCAACATGGATTGGACAGACAGAGCTCTATGGGCGTTGCTGCTTATTTAGACAAATATAATAAAATACTGCCAGATTATGGAGTTAGATTTGTCTCATTAATACCTGTAAATGCACAGAGGGTGATCTACAACTCAACGCCTTCTTGGCTTCCTCCCTCCCTTCGTCGCAATGTAGCATGGGAGGGTGATGCGATGCGCCCAAATGTGGCTGCGTGCGCGCCCCCCAGTGTCTGTGCTGCGACACCTCCCCTCCCCAACACCCTCCCCCCCTCCCATATGTGCAAGTCTTCGAGTTTTTTTGTAATGTCTTATTATGTTGCTTATGTGCTGAGGTGTTTTTTTTTTTCCTATTCCCACACTGTGCCCCCTGTTGGGAATAGAATGATTTTATGTGTTTTACTATAAGTTGTGTTTCACGATTTAAGTTTTAGATGTGTGAACAATGAGAATACTGAGATGATTTCAGCTGATCTGAATGTGTTTGCTTTGCAGAAGTGGAGAAGTACAGGAGAGGAAGAGACAT